>NC_084617.1:75609352-75629352 GCF_033978795.1 Nerophis ophidion
TAATAATTTTTCATTTTAATTTATTAAAAAAAATGTTTATATTTTTAGTTTTTAATTTAATTTAATGTTTTTATTTTTAATATGTTTAATTTTTTAACTGAATGAGACACCCAGAATGTATGTAGAGGAAAATAAAGAATGTGGGATTTACAATATTAACTACGGACGATAAAACACTGAATATTGACAACAAATTAATGTCACACCCGTCTTGATAGCATTTGTTAGGTTATGTGACCATTTCACTGCCGTGTTTGGAAAAAGAATGTCATGACTATCTAGACCAGGCCTGGGCAATTATTTTGTCTAGGGGGGCCAAATTTAGAGAAAAAAATGTGTCTGGGGGCCGGTAGATCTATTTTTAGGAACACTAATACAAAACCTCACAATAATTTTTAATTTTTTATAATTCTTAATTTATTAATTAATTTATTTCAATAAATTTTAATTTTAATTTATTTAAAAAAATATTTATTTATATTTTTAGTTTTTGATTTAATTTAATGTTTTTATTTATAATATTTTTAATTTTTTAACTGAATGAGACACCCAGAATGTACATGAAAATAAAGAATGTGGGATTTACAATATTACTATGAAGGATAAAACACTGAATATTGACAACATATAAATGTCACACCCATCTTGATAGCATGTTAGGTCATGTGACCATTTCACTGCCGTGGTTGGGAAAAAAAAAATTAATGACTATCTAGATCAGGCCTGGGCAATTATTTTGACTCGGGGGGCCAAATTTTGAGAAACAAATGTGTCTGGGGGCCGGTATATATATTTTTAGGAACACTAATACAAAACCTCACAATATGTTTTTTCTTGTAATATTTTTAATTTATTAATTAATTCATTTTTTTTATTAATTTATTCTAATTATTTTTAATTTTTTTTTTTTTTTTATTAATTAAAATATTTTTAATTTAATTTACCATTTTTATTTTCAATATTTAAAATTTTTTAACTGAATGAGACACCCAGAATGTACATGAAAATAAAGAAAAATGGATTTACAATATTACCTATGAAGGATAAAACACTGAATATTGACAACATATAAATGTCACACCCGTCTTGATAGCATTTTTTAGGTCATGTGACCATTTCACTGCCGTGGTTGGGAAAAATAAAATGTCATGACTATCTAAACCAGGCCTGGGCAATTATTTTGTCTCGGGGGGCCAAATTTAAAGAAAAATGTGTCTGGGCGACGTTTTATATATATATATATATATATACATACTTCCATGTTTGTTTTGTTTCCATGACTACCCATTAGTTTTCAACTGTCCTTATGTCACGCACCTGTCTCACGTTTTGCACTCGCCCACCTGTCACTAATCACCACAGCATTATTTAAACCTGTAGTTGCCAGGTAGTCAGCCTGGCGACTTTTCCTCTACTCCCGTCATGCCATGCCATGCTACCGTTGTCACTCATGCCGACCCATAGTTTTGCTTCTTGTCCTGCCACCTAAGTTTTGTTTATTAATGCCACAGTTAGTGTCTTTTGTTTTTGCCTTTGTGCTAGTCTTTTGTTTTCATTAGTGAGGTTTGTTCTCTGACATTGTCCGCGCCTTTTGTTTGCTTCTTTTTTTGTAGTTTGTCAGTGTTATTCATAAATATGTACAGTACTTATATTCACGTCTTGCACGCGCCAACTTTCCTTTGCCTTCCGGAAAAACAAACCCCATAGTCCACGTAGTGACAACTTGTACTATATTTTGCTTCCACACGCTTATGGAAAAAAATGCTTTAGTTTTCGTATAATTCTGTCTCCTCCGGACCAAAAACTGAGGTACCAGTGTGTCAATTTTTATGAAGTGAAAACTGGAAAAACAAAACACTGGCAACAGCAGCTGATCTTCGTGTTAGATTGCTCCGAATGGCAATATCGACTTCTTACAATGAAGTGAGTAAAGAATAAAATAACCCTGAGAGTTGTCCCACCTGGCTCACCTGCTCCTTGGTGTTGCTCCGGTGTGGTGGACCCAGCTCCGTTTCATCCTTGAAGAATTTGACCGGGAAACCCATCAACGGTTTGATCTGCAACGTAGATTAAATGTTGTTTTATTGTCCACTCATTGTGAGGACCGCGCACGGCTGCCGTTTTGTTACCCCAAGATGCAAGAACCAGGAGGATGATGAGCAGGTAAGATGACTTTAATTATCATCAAAGAGAGAAATGAAGCAGTCTTGCAAAACAAAGGTTCCAAACAGAGTGTTATCATCCAGCACTGAGTGCTCCAGACAAGGCACACATAGCATAAATGTTGATTGGCTGCAGGTGTGTGAACAAAAAAAGTGCTCAACAGAACAAGCAGGAAGTGGAAACCAAAATAAGAGCACTGATAGGAAGTGAATACAAAAACAAGGAAACAAACAGAAAAGAAGTGACCGATCCTCACACTCATCTGTTCACATGGTTTCTTGGCTCGGAACCGACTTTTATACATTGTCCACAAATGAGGTGAGGCTTTTGGAAAAGGCCATTTTAAGAAGCTTCATTTTAGCGAAGAGGTGTCAAAGTCAAGACCCGCGGGCCACGTCCGGCCCGTGAATGAATGACTTATGGCCCCCGACATGATATGGTGAATGGTAAATGGGTTATAATTGTATAGTGCTTTGGCCCTGCGATGTGGTGGCGAGTTGTCCAGGGTGTACCCCGCCTTCCGCCCGAATGCAGCTGAGGTAGGCTCCAGCGAACCCCCGCAAGCAATAAGAAATGGATGGATGGATGTATCGCGCTTTTCCACCTTCAAGGGACTCAAAGCGATTTAACACTACTTCCACATTCACCCATTCACACACACACTGATGGAGGGAGCTGCCATGCAAGGCGTTCACCACCACCCGTCAGGAGCAAGGGTGACGTGTCTTGCTCAAGGAAACAACGAACGTGACGAGGTTGAAAGAAGGCGGGGATTGAACCAGGAACCCTAAGGTTGCTGGCACGACCGCTCTCCCAACTGCACCACGCCGTCTTCTAATATTTGATTTATACACACACACACACACACACACACACATACATATATATATATATATATATATACACACATATATATATATATATATATATATTTATATATATATATATACATATATATATATATATATATATATATATATATATATATATATATATATATATATACATGCCACAGCCGCCTGTTGCTGTTTTGCACACACTAATTCTCCATCAGCGCTAGGAATTTTCCAAATGGGGTCCCCGAGACCCCATCAAGTCTTAAAAATAGGGTCCCACAGTACATTTTTGGGGTTCCACTTTTTTGTAAGCGTTTTGAAAACAAATGGTAAATGTATGCATTATCCTGTTGTAGCTCACATTATATATTGTGATCAATAATTGGTATAAAAAAAAAACATGATTGGTTGGTTGTTTATTAGGGGTGTGGGAAAAAATCGATTCAAATTTGAATCGCGATCCTCACATTGTGCGATTCAGAATCGATTCAAATTAAAAAAAAAAAATCTATTTATTTTTTTATTTTTATCAATCCAACAAAACAATACACAGCAATACCATAACAATGCAATCCAATTCCAAAACCGAACCTGAGCCAGCAACACACCACACAGAACAAACCAAAAGTAGTGAAACAAAAATGAATATTATCAACAACAGTGTCAATATTAGTTATAATTTCAGCGTAGCAGTGATTAAAATTCCTCACTGACATTATCATTAGACATGTATAAAAATAATAAAAAAGAACTATAGTGTCACAGTGGTTTACACTTGCATCGCATCTCATAAGCTTGACAATGTGATGTTTGCTGGGCATGGTAAAGCGGGTGCATTCTTTCCAGATGCAGATCGGGCACGGACACAGCGTGAGGTAAGAAATACTGATTTATTAAAACTAAAAACAGACTAAGAACAGAAAACTTGCACTAGGCACAAAAAGGCAAAAACAAAGAGCTAGCATGGGAGCTAGAAAAACACAAAAGCATAGCGTGGAAGCTAGCAACAACAAAGCAGGTTTTTACCAGAATACGGAAGCAGCGACGTCCCTAATTGCGTGCAACAAAAGCTAGGATGCGAGAACGAGTCACAGAAAGGGCAGGCTTAAATAAGGATAGTAATCAACAAGCAGGTGATCCTAGCGGATCTTGACGGACAAAACACTGTGTCCAATATTTTTACAAAGATAAAATAAGTCATATTTCTGGTTAGTTGAATAATTAAAACAAATTTACATTATCGCAATCAGTTGATAAAACATTGTCCTTTAATATTTTAAAAGGTTTTTACAAAAATCTACTACTCTGCTAGCATGTCAGCAGACTGGGGTAGATCCTGCTGAAAATGTATTGAATGAATACAGAATACTTTTAAATCGGGAAAAAAATGGTTTTTGAATCGAGAATCGTGTTGAATTTGAAAAAAAAAAAAAGATTTTGAATCGAATCGTGACCTCAAAAATCGATATTGAATCAATCAATCAATCAATGTTTATTTATATAGCCCTAAATCACAAGTGTCTCAATGGGCTGCACAAACCACAACGGCATCCTCGGTACAGAGCCCACATAAGGGCAAGGAAAAACTCACACCCAGTGGGACGTCAGTGACAATGATGACTATGAGAAACCTTGGAGAGGACCGCATATGTGGGCAACCCCCCCCCCCTCCCCACCCCCAGGGGACTGAAAGCAATGAAAGTCCAATCCATAGTGGATCTAACATAACCGTTAGAACACAGACCAAAGTGGATCCAATAAAGCAGCGAGAGTCCCGTCCAAAGTGGAGCCAGCAGGAAACCATCCCAAGCGGAGGCAGATCAGCATCAGAATCCAATCCTGGGTTCATCCAAAATTTCGCAGCCCCAGGAGTTGTCACCCTCTGGGAAGCCTGAGTTTTAATAATATTCTCCAATGTTGTAAAAATGTGTAGAATAAATGTTATATTTCAACATATCTGTCAACGAAGATCTGTGTTAGCGACATGTAGCATTTTGATAGTAGGCTAACATAGACACGTATATCAAGTGTTGACTTCATTATATCACTTATAGAAGGCTTTTCGCTTCACGAAGCGACCGGAATGAGAATCAGCACCTCCAAGTCCGAGTCCATGGTTCTCGCCCGGAAAAGGGTGGAGTGCCATCTCCGGGTTGGGGAGGAGACCCTGCCCCAAGTGGAGGAGTTCAAGTACCTAGGAGTCTTGTTCACGAGTGAGGGAAGAGTGGATGGTGAGATCGACAGGCGGATCGGTGCGGCGTCTTCAGTAATGCGGACGTTGTATCGATCCGTTGTGGTGAAAAAGGAGCTGAGCCGGAAGGCAAAGCTCTCAATTTACCGGTCGATCTACGTTCCCATCCTCACCTACGGTCATGAGCTTTGGGTTACGACCGAAAGGATAAGATCACGGGTACAAGCGGCCCAAATGAGTTTCTGGGTCTCTCCCTTAGAGATAGGGTGAGAAGCTCTGCCATCCCGGAGGAACTCAAAGTAAAGCCGCTGCTCCTCCACATGGAGAGGAGCCAGATGAGGTGGTTCGGGCATCTGGTCAGGATGCCACCCGAACGCCTCCCTAGGGAGGTGTTGAGGGCACGTCCAACCGGTAGGAGGCCATGGGGAAGACCCAGGACACGTTGGGAAGACTATGTCTCCCGGCTGGCCTGGGAACGCCTCGGGATCCCCCGGGAAGAGCTAGACGAAGTGGCTGGGGAGAGGGAAGTCTGGGCTTCCCTGCTTAGGCTGTTGCCCCCGCGACCCGACCTCGGATAGAAGATGGATGGATGGATGGATAGAAGGCTTTTCATTTTTTGCGGCTCCAGACATATTTTTTTTTTTTTTGTATTTTTGGTCCAATATGGCTTTTTCATCATTTTGGGTCGCCGACCCCTGTTTTAAAGGTATAAAGTCGTCCTTCTCAGCTTTTACGGACAAATGTCCACAGGATAGCAATCCTAAAGCCATCATGGACGGATCCTTTTATTGCGGGTCATTCGGAACGCAGTCGGCATGCATCCAAATTTCCCCACCAGATGGAAGGTTGGCAGTATCTGGGTTGCCACAGCGCCGGCCAATCACAGCATCCCATGCCCCCCCTTGGAGGTTAGGAGTGGCAATAGCTGCAGGGTGTATTCCATTTAACTAGCAGTTTGCATGTAGTCGCTCCCCTGGTGACACGGGCGCTGGCTGGCCTCGGTCTCCTGATCTCTGCTGTAATTGAAGCAGATCACTGCTACAATTAACCTTTCCCAGTAAATATCAATTATGGCGCCCGGCTGGGCTAGAATTAAAAGGGTCATCAGCTAATCTGACAGGTCCTGTACGCTGCCACCTGGCGAGGGGGGGGGCTTGGCGAGTGTTTGTCTACCCTTGTGCCCGCCAGCCACATGCCAAGTGGACTGGATGTCATTTTAATTACACGGCCGGGGCAGGGGGGGGGGGGATTGGTCAGAGGGCGTGGACGGAACTCTGGGGTCAGCAGTCACATGACGTCTGGAAGGATCCTCCGCCGTGCAATCAGGGTTCAGTGGCGGAAAGAAAGAGAAACCTGGCAGGTGTGAAGATGAATTGCATTTATATAGCGCTTTTCTCTTGTGACTCAAAGCACTTTTACATAGTGAAACCCGATATCTAAGTTACATTTAAACCAGTGTGGGTGGCATTAGGAGCAGGTGGGTAAAGTGTCTTGCCAAGACACGGCGGCAGTGACTAGGATGGCGGAAGAGGGGGATCGAACCTGAAACCCTCAAGTTGCTGGCACGGCCACTCTACCAACCGAGCTATACCCAGCCCCGTGGTACCTCGACTTTCTCAACTTAAGAGTGCCCTGATTTAGAGTGTTTTGAGAGAAAAGAGATGTCTCTTGGCTAATTGGAAATGCTTTAAAGGGGATCGTGTAAAAAACTACTTTTTCGTACCTATTGGTACTTGCTTTTGTGTATTTGGGATCTGCAAAATGAACTGTTTGGAATGTTCACCATTTGTTATCAATCAATCAATCAATGTTTACTTATATAGCCCTAAATCACTAGTGTCTCAAAGGGCTGCACAAACCACAACACAAACCACTACGAGGTTCAAGATGGCCCCTGCTAAATATGGAACATTTGGCAGGAAATACCGGGAAAATTCTACAAACTTTATGGCTGGCTCACATCGTGGTCACTCCGTGATCACGTACGACCGCCAGACACTTCTAGATGTGGACATATCGGGCCGTTTTGGACTGATAGACGCTTGCTTGCTAGACGTGCTAACTAGCACGTGAATACTACGACGGCTACATCCAGCGGCCTGTGAAGCAGGGGAGTCTAGTAGCAGCGGGGGCCGTCTAAGGAGCAGACGCCAGCGGTGTGATCGGAAACGCGGATGCCGAGCGGGGCTAAAAACAAGCAGAAGGCTAATCCCCACAGAACACCACTTCCCTCCATCCTGAAGCCGGATTTAAATGGAAGATGCGAGACTACAGGTCTGGGTAAGGAGTCAGTTAAGATTAGAACACGTTTTTTCTGCTTGATTGTTCAGAGTTGGACATGTGTTCTACTGAGGTGGCTAACTATGATGCGTGCAGTTTATCAAAGGAACAAACAAACAATCGGAAAATTCCCGTCGTATCAATTCCTAGATATGGTCGTAATTATACTAAATGCACTGGCATAATAAACACAACATTATTAATATTGCTACTACGGATAATTTGATCAAAAATTCCCTACAGCCCACTACCTATAATATAGGTTTTTAAACATAGATCATTGTCTCCCAAACGTTGTTAGTTAATGATATCATCAGAGACAACAATCTTAACGTCATCGGTCTCAGCGAAACCTGGCTTAAACCAAACGACTTTTTTGCGCTAAATGAGGCATGTCCTCCTAACTTTACACATGTGCATATTGCCCGTCCTCTTAAAAGGGTTGGGGGGTTGCACTAATATACAACGAAAACTTTAACCTAGTCCTAACATAAATAATAAATATAAATCGTTTGAGGTTGCTTACTATGAGGTCTGTCACACCGCTGCCTCTACACCTGGCTGTTATCTACCGCCCCCAAGGGCCCTATTCGGACTTCATCAATGACTTCTCAGAGTTCGTTGCTGATCTAGTGACACACGCCGATAATATAATCATAATGGGGGACTTTAATATCCATATGAATACCCCATCGGACCAAACGTGCGTAGCGCTCCAGACTATAATTGATAGCTGTGGTCTTACACAAATAATAAATGAACCCACGCATCGCAACGGTAATACGATAGACCTAGTGCTTGTCAGGGGTATCACCGTTTCCAAAGTTACGATACTCCCGTATACTTAAGTAATGTCCGATCATTACCTTATAAAATTCGAGGTTCAGACGCATGTTCGTCAAACTAATAATAATAATAACTGCTATAGCAGCCGCAACAGTAAGCCATCTTGAATTGTTACATTTTTCCCATTGGTGATGTCAGCGCATATCTCCACATAGGCCATTGCAGTCTAACGTAATCAGTAAGTTCCTTCTTTTTCTCTATCCTCTTGTTGTGGGACCGACTGGCTCGTACATGCACGTGCATGCCCCACTCTTGCCATTTCTGATACAAAGTAGCGTATAGTTTCAACTTATCTGTCCAAGGTTTTCCCCCAGATTGCCAAGGTACCAATGGTGGTAGGGTGTGGTTAGGGATGTGGCTTGGGGGCGGGGTCGATACGATGTCATCAGATTATTTGCTATGAAGCACTTATTTTCTTCAAAGAGCCTAATCAGTTTTAAATTCCGCCGCCGTCTCAACCTAATCGCTGCTTCCATCTCGGGATAGACGGCAAGCTCCGTGATTTCATTCTGTCAAAGGAAACACAAAAGACAAAATCCTGCTCGGGCGAGCTGCGAGGCGACGTCAGGGTGTCGAGGTTTGATGTGCGACTGTGCATAACAACGCTGTCACACCCGGCGGCCCATTACCTTGTTTACCCGGCATCAGCCTGGCTGGCAATTTCCGGAATGTGCCCAAAGTGTTTGCGTCTCCGCCGTGGCCTGCAGCAACTTTACCCAGTCAGCAATCAACTCCACTATCGATCAGTGCGAGGCATCTAATTAGCCGTCTGAGTTAATCATTGCAGTTTGCATGGTTCGTCCCCTGAGCCACCGTTCAGCGGAACACGGGAGGGCAATTGATCTCTGCAGGAACTCACAAAAAGATTGGCACCTCTGACTGGATGTGATTAAGGCAGAGACTAATTCCTGATCTCAGGATGTGTTTAACAGGCCTTAAAGGCCTACTGAAATGAGATGTTCTTATTTAAACGGGGATAGCAGCTCCATTCTATGTGTCATACTTCATCATTTCGCCATATTTTTGCTGAAAGGATTTAGTAGAGAACATCCACGATAAAGTTCGCAACTTTTGGTCGCAAATAAAAAAGCCTTGCCTGTACCGGAAGTAGCAGACGATGTGCGCGTGACGTCACGGGTTGTGGAGCTCCTCACATCTGAACATTGTTTAGAATCATGGCCACCAGCAGCGAGAGCGATTCGGACCGAGAAAGCGAGGATTTCCCCATTAATTTGAGCGAGGATGAAAGATTCGTGGATGAGGAGAGTTAGAGTGAAGGACTAGAAAAGAAAGAAAAAGACGGCATGTAATTTAAGCTGTAATTTAAGCAGATCACTGCTACAAATAACCTTTCCCAGTAAATATCAATCATGGCCCCAGGCTGGGCTAGAATTAAAAGGGTCATCAGTTATAAATAAATAAATAAATAAATAAATGGGTTCTACTTGTATAGCGCTTTTCTACCTTCAAGGTACTCAAAGCGCTTTGACACTACTTCCACATTTACCCATTCACACACACATTCACACACTGATGGAGGGAGCTGCATGCAAGGCGCCAACCAGTACCCATCAGGAGCAAGGGTGAAGTGTCTTGCTCAGGACACAACGGACGTGACGAGTTGGTACTAGGTGGGATTTGAACCAGGGACCCTCGGGTTGCGCACGGCCACTCTCCCACTGCGCCACGCCGTCCCCCGTGTCTAATAACATCTGACAGATGTTATTAGACAATAACTAGGATAATTCCGGAATCCTTATCTGCTTATTGTGTTACTAGTGTTGTATTGAGATTATATGGTACCGAATGTCAGAGGGGTGTGGCCACGGATGTGCTAACCGCCAGTGTCTCTGAGGGAGGCCACGTTTCTCGACGAGGCCGAAGCGAAGGCAGCCATTGGACGGGGCTGAGCTTTTTTGCCCCTCCTCCACGGTGGAAAATCCCAAGTTCAGGGGCGGCTGGTCGGAGTAGGCAAGAGAGTCCACAGCTGCCTCTTGACAGGTGCACGAGGAACGACGCAAGCTATCCGCTGATGTCTACGGTCAGAGCCAACTTATTACCACAATTTTCTCACTGAAACCTGCAGGTTGACATGTGGTAAGGAACCATGTTCGCTTGACCGCTCTGTCCACAGTAAAGCTTCACCGTCATCTTTAGGGAATGTAAACAAAGAAACACCGGCTGTGTTTGTGTTGCTAAAGGCGGCCGCAATACACCGCTTCCCACCTACAGCTTTCTTCTTTGACGTCTCCATTGTTAATTGAGCAAATTGCAAAAGATTCAGCGACACAGATGTTCAGAATACTTGTGGAATTATGCGATTAAAGCGGACGACTTATAGTTGGATCGGGGCTGGAACAACATGTCCGCTACAATCCGTGACGTCACGCGCACGCGTCATCATACCGCGACGTTTTCAACAGGATACTTCGCGCAAATTTTAAAATTGCAATTTAGTAAACTAACATGTGTTGCAATGTTAATATTTCATCATTGATATGTAAAGTATCAGACTGTGTGGTCGCTAGTAGTGCTTTCAGTAGGCCTTTAAAGGATCCCAACTGCATAACTTCAATATTTCCGATTGTTTGATGTATTTCTGCTTATTAATGGTAAAGGACATCTCCGTGTTGGGGAGGAGACCCTGCCCAAGTGGAGGAGTTCAAGTACCTCGGAGTCTTGTTCAGGAGTGAGGGAAGAGTGGATGGTGAGATCGACAGGCGGATCGGTATGCGGCGTCTTCAGTAATGCGGACGTTGTATCGATCCGTTGTGGTGAAGACAGAGCTGAGCCGGAAGGCAAAGCTCTCATTTACCGGTCGTCTACGTTCCCATCCTCACCTATGGTCATGAGCTTTGGGTCATGACCGAAAGGATAAGATCACGGGTACAAGCGGCCAAATGAGTTTCCAGGTCTCTCCCTTAGAGATAGGGTGAGAAGCTCTGCCATCCGGGAGGAACTCAAAGTAAAGCCGCTGCCTCCTCCACATGGAGAGGAGCCAGGTGAGGTGGTTCGGGCATCTGGTCAGGATGCCACCCGAACACCTCCCTAGGGAGGTGCTTCGGGAAGACCCAGGACACGTTGGAAGACTATCTCTCCCGGGCTGCCTGGGAACGCCTCAGGATCCCCTGGGAGGAGCTTAATGAAGTGGCTGGGAGAGGGAAGTCTGGGCTTCCCTGCTTAGGCTGCTGCCTCCACGACCCGACCTCGATCAAAAGTTTACATACACTTGTAAAGAACATAACATCATGGCTGTCTTATTTTTTATTGATAGAGTGATTGGAGCACATACAAGTTTGTAAACAAGAATGTACTTAGTAAAGATGCGCGGATAGGCAATTATATCATCCGCAACCGCATCACCAAAGTCGTCATCCACCCGCCGTCCACCCGAACCAACGTTTTATCAGAACCGCACCCGCCCGTTGAAATACATCAGAGGTCGGCCACCTTTACCACTCACAGAGCTATTTAAACCTGTTTAAATAATTCGTTCTCGCGAATATCCAATGGTGTTCATCCTGATGACAAGAATAAGGGCGTGCTGTGAAGCTATTGCCTTTGATACCTTCAACATGTATAAACTGATTGTTAGTCCAGCAACATGTTGTGTGCAGCTTCCGCAATCACACGTACAAGATTGAAAGGTATATTGGGTAATAAGGAGTACGCTGATGGTTGTGATCTAAACAATTTTAACACTCTTACTAATATGCGCCACGCTGTGAAGCCACACCAAACAAGAAATGACAAACACATTTCGGGAGAACATCCTCACGGTAACACAACATAAACGCAACACAGCAAATACCCAGAATCCTTTGCATCCGTGACACCTCCTGAATATATTTTACACCCCCGCGCCCCCAACCCCGGCCACCTTACTGACGCATGGGGGGGCTGCTAGCGGGTTGTATAAAATAGTCAGGGTTTGTCATGGATGCAAAGGGTTCTGGGTATTTGTTATGTTGCGTTTATGTTGTGTTACTGCGAGGATGTTCTCCCGAAATGTGTTTGATATAATTGCCTATCCGCGCATCTTTACTAAGTACATTCTTGTTTAAGGGGCGGTATGGCGTAGTGGGTAGAGCGGCCGTGCCAGAAACCTGAGGGTTGCAGGTTCGCTTCCCACCTATGGACATCAAAGTCGCTGCCGTTGTGTCCTTGGGCAGGACACTTCACCCTTTGCCCCCCGGTGCCGCTCACACCGGTGAATGAATGATGAATGAATGATTGGTGGTGGTCGGAGGGGCCGTAGGCGCAAACTAGCAGCCACGCTTCCGTCAGTCTGCCCCAGGGCAGCTGTGGCTACTGATGTAGCTTACCACCACCAGGTGTGAATGAATGATGGGTTCCCACTTCTCTGTGAGCGCTTTGAGTATATAACAATAGAAAAGCGCGATATAAATCTAATCCATTATTATTATTATTATTATTGTTTGGTGTGGCTTCACAGCGTGGTGCATATTACTAAGAGTGTTAAAATTGTTTATATCACAACCATTAGTGTACTCTTTGTTACCCAGCATGCCTTACAGTCGTGTGCGTGTTGCCGCGGAAGACACACACAACACGTTGCTGGACTGACAAGCAGATCGTACATGTTGTAGGATGTTGTAGGATCTAATCCATTATTATTATTATTATTATTCTTGTTTGGTGTGGCTTCACAGCGTGGTGCATATTACTAAGAGTGTTACATGTTGTAGGATGCGACAAAGACAAATGCTTCATAGCACGCCCTAATACTTATTAACTGGGTGACTGCCGGCAGTCATTGTAGAGAATATTTGCATCTCCCATTGTCTTCTTCACTTTGTGACACGGGTCCAAAATGGCTCTTTGAACGGTAAAGGATACCGATCCCTGAACCATGTATATCAAATATTTCCGAATGGTTCAACCGCCACCCGCCCGAATCTTATTAAAATCTATTTTTTCGCCATGTCACCCGCCCGACCCGCGGTTTATCCGCGGACTCCGCGGATGGGACCGCATCTCTAGTACTTAGCTGTACATACCAACACCTATGTTTCATAAACGTGTGTCCTGTAGCCGGCGTTAGAACCGTATTTCCCTAAGACGAACCATGTTTTATATTTGAGAATGTGTTGTCGTCAATAAATCAATGTGCTAATAGTACTTGCACATGAAGTGTAGTCTTCCAGAACCTTGACACTTTGGTATACATTCACAAAAAATAAATTGCAACGTGAAAAGCCATGTTTGACATGAATAATGTACAATTAGTTCCATTAGTCTCGGTATTGAACATGCCTTCGGTCTTTCTCTAGAGGCTGCTGCTCCGTGCTCTTTAATTATCTTCAGAGGGGCCCCCCCAGCATCTTAATTTCCCCCCAGGTTGAGTGATGCTGACTTTTCCTTGCAACTTTAACTCTGGGTGACATGGCCGACTCCCCCGTGATTAGACAGGTCTTGTCAAAGCATGGACAGAAGATACACTGGAGGCTCACATCAGTTCATTCAAGTCAATGTTTGGCTGCTCTGTGCTCTTGTGTCATCCTTTTCTGTTCTTGATGTTTCTCTTTTGTGTTTTTTTGGTATTTTGCCTTTTGGTTCGGGACCCTTTGGGACTGGATGACCAGGGGTGGCACTTTCCTGACTTCTGCGGTGATTTGTTTGCCTCCCGGGAGCCTTTTGGTTACAGAGACCAGCTGCTGGGTCTCTGCCCCACCAGAGACTGGTGGAGATGCGGATAAAGAGACAGGACTCCAGAGCTGGAGTCCTGTATCGGACAAGCTTCCTGGTGTCTTGCCTGAATGAGCAAGTATCGGACACCTCGGTGTCCTCGGACGCATCCTTGTTCGTCCATGCGGACTGGACACTGGCTAAGAGTTGGTGGGCGGCTGAGGGTGGAGTCAGCTCACTTGGTTGCTTTGTTGGGTCTGCTCCTGTCTGTGGCCATGCTTACCCCCAACCCAGCAGACTAAGGCGGAAGGCAGAATCTTTTTCCATTGCCGCCCCTAAGCTCTGGAACAGCCTTCCCCTCCACATTAGTTCAGCCCAGAGCCTGGGGGTCTTCAAAAAACCCTTCTAAACCCTAAAACGGCCTTCTTTCATCTCCGTAATATCGCTAAAATTCGCTCCATTCTGTCCACTAAAGACGCTGAGATCATTATCCATGCGTTTGTTACGTCTCGCCTCGACTACTGTAACGTATTATTTTCGGGTCTCCCCATGTCTAGCATTAAAAGATTACAGTTGGTACAAAATGCGGCTGCTAGACTTTTGACAAGAACAAGAAAGTTTGATCACATTACGCCTGTACTGTATATACCTTTATATACATATATACATACATATATACCTATACTGTATATACCTTTATATACATAAATACATACATATATACCTATACTGTATATACCTTTATATACATATATACATACATATATACCTATACTGTATATACCTTTATATACATATATACATACATATATACCTATACTGTATATACCTTTATATACATATATAAATACATATATACCTATACTGTATATACCTTTAAATAAATAAATGATAAATGGGTTGTACTTGTATAGCGCTTTTCTACCTTCAAGGTACTCAAAGCGCTTTGACACTACTTCCACATTTACCCATTCACACACCATTCACACACTGATGGAGGGAGCTGCCATGCAAGGCGCCAACCAGCACCCATCAGGGGCAAGGGTGAAGTGTCTTGCTCAGGACACAACGGACGTGACGAGGTTGGTACTATACATATATACACATATATATATATTATATATATATATATATATTATATATATATATATATATATATATATATATATATATATATATATATATATATATACTGTATATACCTTTATATACATATATACATCATATATACCTATACTGTATATACCTTTATATACATATATACATACATATATACCTATACTGTATATACCTTTATATACATATATACTGTATACTGTATATACCTTATATACTACATATACATACATATATACCTATACTGTATATACCTTTATATACATATATACATACATATATACCTATACTGGCTCACTGCACTGGCTTCCTGTGCACTTAAGATGTGACTTTAATGTTTTACTACTTACATATAAAATACTACACGGCCTAGCTCCAGCTTATCTTGCCGATTGTATTGTACCATATGTCCCGGCAAGAAATCTGCGTTCAAAAGACTCCGGCTTATTAGTGATTCCTAAAGCCCAAAAAAAGTCTGCGGGCTATAGAGCGTTTTCCGTTCGGGCTCCAGTACTCTGGAATGCCCTCCCTGTAACATTTAAGTCTCACCTTAAACTCATCTGTATACTCTAGTCTTTAACTAGACCTCCTTTTTAGACCAGTTGA
The DNA here is from genome assembly GCF_033978795.1 of Nerophis ophidion. Lineage (NCBI taxonomy): Eukaryota > Metazoa > Chordata > Actinopteri > Syngnathiformes > Syngnathidae > Nerophis > Nerophis ophidion. The sequence goes on from NC_084617.1 coordinate 75,625,040, forward strand.
TCTGCCGCTTCTTTATTTTTTCTCCTCTGTCCCCCCTCCCTTGTGGAGGGGGTCCGGTCCGATGACCATATATGAAGTACTGGCTGTCCAGAGTCGAGACCCAGGATGGACCGCTCGTCGGGACCCAGGACTGACCTGGGATTCTGATTCATTGTCTCACCTGTGATGCTGCCAATCACTCCGAAGGCTTAAAACCGGGTGATGCTTCTTTGTCCATCTTTTTTGACACGGGCCACTCCGGCTCCACGGTACAGTCTTCCCCCTTGCATGAAAGAAGCTACCCACCCTTGTTCCACGTCCACGTCCCCTCACCATGTGTCCTCTTCCCTCGACAGCCGTCACCTAGTCAGCGGTACTCGGGCAGGTTGGGCCTGTGTCAATCCTTATTACCCTGGAATATTGGACCTTACCCCCCCCACTATTCCCTTTTAGCGACCTGTATGTTCTCATGATCCAAACAAGCATGCTCAAGTCAAGGTTTGGGCGTGGAAGAGTCAAGGGGCAAATCAGGAAAACGGATAGGGATACTTCCTCTAATTTGGTCTAAAAAGTGTCCAGTGCAAAGGACCCTCACCCCCATTAACCCAGCGACAGGCTGCTACCGCTGCTGGGGAGTGTGTGTGTGTGTGTGTGTGTGTGTGTGTGAAGGGTCCCGGTGGTGCGGCGGGCAGAGGCACCTCGATGCTGGGTTCAATCTATCGGCTCATTATCCCCCCCCCTGCCCCCCCGCCCCGGCCGGGGTGCAGACAAGTGCACTTTAGGCCACAGGCCAAATTGATTCATCTGCCTTCATTTTCTTCAGGCTCAGAAGTGGCAGCTGCTCAGAGAGGCAGGGGGAAGGAGTTATGGCGGGAGACAGACGGGAGAGTGGGAAGGAGAGAGTCAGGAACCGAGTGAGATGAGAGGGGGGCGGGGGGGGGGGCATCAAGAGAAGGCGGTATTCTTGGCTTTGTACCTCATCCATGTCTCATTTCACTTCCCTCTTCCCTCCCCCCCCCTTTTCACTTTACAGCACCACTAACACCTCCGTTGCTGGAAATCGCTACCAAGGCGTGCACCCCCCCCCCCCCCCCACCACCCCCACCCCCCCGCGAGTCCCAAGTTGGAAATTAGCCCAAGGACAAGCGAGTGGATTTACTACAGGGAGAGCAAATGGATTTTTGCTTTTATTTTGACGAGTCCCAGTGCATCCATTACGCCTTTTTAATCATGCATTATTCATAGAGCTTGCCTTATAATAAATGTCCACATAAAGAAAGGCTACACATTTTATACAAGGCCTGAAATGCTCTTATAACTCTCTTCCCGGGTGCATCCCGAAGATGATTCGCAAACATGATCGATGCCACGTCTTCACGTTGTCAAGCTCGGTAAAAAGGATAGGACTCAGATGCAGAGGAGGGAACTTTGACAGGCTTTTATTTTGATAGCCTCCTTTCACCTCCAAAGTCAAGGAATTACAATATCTATAATATAGATCTTGTATAGGGGTCACCAACATTTTTGAAAGCAAGAGCTACTTCTTGGGTACTGATTAATGAGAAGGGCTACCAGTTTGATACACACTTAAATAAATTGCCAGAAATAGCCAATTTGCTCAATTTACCTTTAATATATATATATATATATTTTTTTTTTTCTGGCAATTTATTTAAGTGTGTATCAAGGCCTACTGAAAGCCACTACTAGCCACCACGCAGTCTGATAGTTTATATATCAATGATGAAATATTAACATTGCAACACATGCCAATACAGCCGGTTTAGTTTACTAAATTGCAATTTTAAGTATCATGCTAAAGCGTCGCAGTATGATGACGCGTGCACGTGACGTCACGCATTTTCTTCCAGCACTGTTCCCAGCTATAAGTCGTCTGTTTTGATCGCATAATTCAACTGTGTTGCTGAATCTTTTGCATTTTGTTCAATGAATAATGGAGACGTCAAAGAAGAAAACTGTAGGTGGGAAATCTTATTTCAAAGTCTTTCAAATGTATTTTATAATTTTTGTTCTGGAAAGTCTAGAAGAAATAATGATTTGTCTTTGTTAGAAATATAGCTTGGTCCAATTTTTTATATATTCTAACAAAGTGCGGATTGGATTTTAACCTATTTAAAAAATGTCATCAAAATTCTAAAATTAATCTTAATCAGGAAAAATTACTAATGATGTTCCATAAATTATTTTTCTATTTTTTTCCAAAAGATTCCAATTAGCTAGTTTTTTCTTCTTTTTTTTGGTTAAATTTTGAATTTTAAAGAGTCGAAATTGAAGATATAAATTATTCATTTTTTTTTCCTTTTACAGAAGGTTTTTTGTAAACAATAAATGTTGAAAAAAAAACACTTAATTGAACATTTTAAAAGAAGAGAAAACAGGAAAAAAATTTAAATTTAACTTTGAAACATAAATTTATATCTTCAATTTCGACTCTTTAAAATTCAAAATTCAACCGAAAAAAAGAAGAGAAAAACTAGCTAATTCGAATCTTTTTGAAAAAATAAAAAAAAATAATTTATGGAACATCTTTAGTAATTTTTCTGATTAAAATTAATTTTTTAATGGGTTAAAATCCAATCTGAATTTTGTTAGAATATATAACAAATTGGACCAAGCTATATTTCTAACAAAGACAAATCATTATTTCTTCTAGACTTTCCAGAACAAAAATTATAAAATAAATTTGAAAAACTTATAAATAAGATTTAAATTTGATTCTTCAGATTTTCTAGATTTGACAGAATATTTTTTTTTAATTATAATCACAATAAGTTTGAAGAAATATTTCACAAATATTCTTCGTCGAAAATACAGAAGCTAAAATGAAGAATTAAATTAAAATGGATTTATTATTCTTTACAATAATAATTTCAAAAAATACTTGAACATTGATTAAAATTGTCAGGAAAGAAGAGGAAGGAATTTAAAAGGTAAAAAGGTATATGTGTTTAAAACTCCTAAAATCATTTTTTCTCTAAAGTTGTCTTTCTGAAATAAATGAATTTATTAAAACAATTAAATGAATTTATTTAAACAAGTGAAGACCAAGTATTTTAAAATATTTTTGGGGATTTTCAAATTCTATTTGAGTTTTGTCTCTCTTAGAATTAAAAATGTCGAGCAAAGCGAGACCAGCTTGCTAGTAAATAAATACAATTTAAAAAATAGAGGCAGCTCACTGGTAAGTGCTGCTATTTGAGCTATTTTTAGAACAGGCCAGTGGGCGACTCATCCGGTCCTTACGGGCGACCTGGTGCCCGCGGGCAACACGTTGGTGACCCCTGCTCTATATTAACAACAAAAAAAAAAAAATCGGCGAAAAAGGTTCCAAAAAAAAAGGAACAACCGAAAATCACTCCGAACGGAGGAAAACACAAAAGCAAAGACAAACTCTAATTGGCGTCGTATATGCTATAAAATGTATTAACAAAAAACGCTCCAACAGGAGGAAGAAACAACAGCTCTTAACAATTCTACACTATTTAATCTAATTAAGTTTTAACAAAAAATTGTCACTCAAAAATTTGAGGAAAAAATAAAAAATAACTGATAACTTCAGCTGAATAAACTAAATAACAAAAAAATCACTCTGCTGAGGAGGAAGAAAGGGAAATCTCAAAATAGTAACGAAGGCATTCAGGATCAAGGAACATAAGCACGAGGCGAGGCAAGGTAAGGCATGGACATGGACGATGGAGAGCACGAATAAACGAAACAATCTGGCACAGAACAAAAGGAGGAGTGGGCTTATAAGACACATGAGGGTAATAGGGAACACCTGGAAACAATCAGGGAACAGGGATGACATCAGACTAATGACACAAAAGGAAGGGCAAGTGACCTGAAACTTACTTTTCAAACTAAAACATGCATATCATAAGACAGAAAAAACCAAGACCAGACATCCATTACCGGGGTGTGACACACGTGACATCACTTCAAGTACAAATTAGGCGCACAACAACAGTCGTTATTAAAATAGGTTCTGGAATCAGCCCGTTATGCACGATGCGAGGTCGGCACGGCAACAATACTGTAACAAAGCAGTCACCCTGTAAAAGGAAACCACCTCCCCCCCCCCGTCTGATTCCCAGCCAACAAGCACCCCATGAGAGTCTTAAAGTCCCCCGGGATCCCATTTGGAACAGATGAACTACGGAGAAGGAGCACTCCCTGCGGACCAAGGGTCTCTCCAATCACCCCCTGCCATATGTCTCCGGCGGGGGAACAAGGCAAGAGACATGTAAGGGGTGAGGAAAAGGTGCACCTGCTCCAAAATGCAAATTAATCCCTCAGCACCTGTCCCCCCCAGC
>NC_084617.1:75631852-75896852 GCF_033978795.1 Nerophis ophidion
TCATGCCATATTCAGTTGAATATGCTACAAAGACAACATATTTGATGTTCAAACTCATAAACATTTTTTTTTTGTTGCAAATAATCATTATCTTTAGAATTTGATGCCAGCAACACGTGACAAAAAAGTTGGAAAAGGTGGCAATAAATACTGATAAAGTTGAGGAATGCTCATCAAACACTTATTTGGAACATCCCACAGGTGTGCAGGCTAATTGGGAACAGGTGGGGGCCATGATTGGGTATAAAAACAGCTTCCCCAAAAAATGCTCAGTCTTTCACAAGAAAGGATGGGGCGAGGTACACCCCTTTGTCCACAACTGCGTGAGCAAATAGTCAAACAGTTTAAGAACAACCTTTCTCAAAGTGCAATTGCAAGAAATTTAGGGATTTCAACATCTACGCTCCATAATATCATCAAAAGGTTCAGAGAATCTGGAGAAATCACTCCACGTAAGCAGCATGGCCGGAAACCAACATTGAATGAGCGTGACCTTCCATCCCTCAGACGGCACTGTATCAAAAACCGACATCAATCTCTAAAGGATATCACCACATGGGCTCAGGAACACTTCAGAAAACCACTGTCACTAAATACAGTTGGTCGCTACATCTGTAAGTGCAAGTTAAAGCTCTACTATGCAAAGTAAAGCCATTTATCAACAACATCCAGAAATGCCGCCGGCTTCTCTGGGCCCGAGATCATCTCAGATGGACTGATGCAAAGTGGAAAAGTGTTCTGTGGACTGACGAGTCCACATTTCAAATTGTTTTTGGAAATATTCGACATTGTGTCATCCGGACCAAAGGGGAAGCGAACCATCCAGACTGTTATCGACGCAAAGTCCAAAAGCCAGCATCTGTGATGGTATGGGGGTGTATTAGTGCCCAAGGCATGGGTAACTTACACATCTGTGAAGGCACCATTAATGCAGAAAGGTACATACAGGTTTTGGAACAACATATGCTGCCATTTAAACACCGTCTTTTTCATGGGTGCCCCTGATTATTTCAGCAAGACAATGCCAAGCCACATTCAGCACGTGTTACAACAGCGTGGCTTCGTAGTAAAAGAGTGCGGGTACTTTCCTGGCCCGCCTGCAGCCCAGACCTGTCTCCCATGGAAAATGTGTGGTGCATTATGAAGCGTAAAATACGACAGCGGAGACCCCGGACTGTTGAAGGACTGAAGCTCTACATAAAACAAGAATGGGAAAGAATTCCACTTTCAAAGCTTCAACAATTAGTTTCCTCAGTTCCCAAACGTTTATTGAGTGTTGTTAAAAGAACAGGTGATGTAACACAGTGGTGAACATGCCCTTTCCCAACTACTTTGGCACGTGTTGCAGCCATGAAATTGTAAGTTGTATATTATTTGCAAAAAAATAAATAAAGTTTATGAGTTTGAACATCAATTATATTGTGTTTGTAGTGCATTCAATTGAATATGGGTTGAAATTGATTTGCAAATCATTGTATTTTGTTTATATTTACATCCAACATAATTTCCCAACTCATATGGAAACGGGGTTTGTATTTCAATGGTTAGAATCTGCGCTTTTGGATGATATACCAGTTACTATGGTCATCTAGTTAGTTACTATGGTAATCAATGTCACAAAGTTCTAAAGTTTAGTGATATATCAGATTGTAGGTGGGTTAATTTTGTGCCCTTCGCGGTCATATTTCACTGTTTGTTGCATTTTTGTCGCATTTCACTCGATTGTAAAACATGTTGATAGAAAGGGGGCGTGGCGTTCATATTTTGTCAATATTCAGTGTTTTATCGTTCATAGAAAAAGTAAAAATTCCATTTCGTTTTTTAAGGCGGTCTGTCATAACGTTTTTAGGATTAAATGAGACATTAATTTGTTTGATCATATTACGCCTGTACTGTATATACCTTTGTATACATATATACATACATATATACCTATACTGTATATACCTTTATATACATATATACATACATATATACCTATACTGTATATACCTTTATATACATATATACGTACATATATACCTATACTGTATATACCTTTATATACATATATACATGCATATATACCTATACTGTATATACCTTTATATACATATATACATACATATATACCTATACTGTATATACCTTTATATACATATATACATACATATATACCTATACTGTATATACCTTTATATACATATATACATACATATATACCTATACTGTATATACCTTTATATACATATATACCTATACTGTATACACCTTTATATACATATATACATACATATATACCTATACTGTATATACCTTTATATACATATATACATACATATATACCTATACTGTATATACCTTTATATACATATATACACACATATATACCAATACTGTATATACCTTTATATACATATATACCTACATATATACCTATACTATATATACCTTTATATACATACATATATACCTATACTGTATATACCTTTATATACATATATACATACATATATACCTATACTGGCTCACCTGCAATGGCTTCCTGTGCACTTAAGATGTGACTTTAAGGTTTTACTACTTACGTATAAAATACTACACGGTCTAGCTCCAGCCTATCTTGCCGATTGTATTGTACCATATGTCCCGGCAAGAAATCTGCGTTCAAAAGACTCCGGCTTATTAGTGATCCCCAAAGCCTAAAAAAGTCTGCGGGCTATAGAGCGTTTTCATTTCGGGCTCCAGTACTCTGGAATGCCCTCCCGGTAACAGTTCGAGATGCTACCTCAGTAGAAGCATTTAAGTCTCACCTTAAAACTCATTTGTATACTCTAGCCTTTAAATAGACCTCCTTTTTAGACCAGTTGATCTGACGTTTCTTTTCTTTTTCTCCTATGTCCCCCCTTCCCTTGTGGAGGGGGTCCGGTCCGACCCGGTGGCCATGTACTGCTTGCCTGTGTATCGGCTGGGGACATCTCTGCGCTGCGGATCCGCCTCCGCTTGGGATGGTTTCCTGCTGGCTCCGCTGTGAACGGGACTCTCGCTGCTGTGTCAGATCCGCTTTGGACTGGACTCTCGCGACTGTGTTGGATCCATTATGGATTGAACTTTCACAGTATCATGTTAGACCTGCTCGACATCCATTGCTTTCCTCCTCTCCAAGGTTTCTCATAGTCATCATTGTCACCGACGTCCCACTGGGTGTGAGTTTTCCTTGCCCTTATGTGGGCCTACCGAGGATGTCGTAGTGGTTTGTGCAGCCCTTTGAGACACTAGTGATTTAGGGCTATATAAGTAAACATTGATTGATTGATTAATGTGAGGTTTTGTATTAGTGTTCCTAAAAATAGACACACGTCTCTCTCTAAATGTGGCCCCTGAGTCAAAATAATTGCCCAGGCCTGAATTAGATGGTTTCAATAATACCGTTTTCTTCGTGACAACCAGATTTCAAAAGTCTGCAACGTGCAGGTCAAAGTCCAAAGCCGCCTCCCGTAGTGGTACAAAGTTTTATGACAACATCTTCACCATCTATCACTGTGAACTCACTAATCCTCAAACGGGCTGAGATAAGAAGACTATCACAGCCTCATCAGCTCTCAAGAGTGTGCATGTTGGACAGCTCAGTGGTTCGGGCAGATGTTGACATGATGATAGTGTCTGCAAATGCCAAGCAGGGGTGGCCTTTACGTGGGTGGATGGCATGATTGACAGCCGGTCTGACACACACGGTTCACGCCACACCTACCAAGCTACGGAGTTAGCCTCCAATTAATGTATACAGAAGGTGTAAGTCTAGGGGGAGCAGGACAAAGAAACAAAGCTGGAAACCTACCATTTCCATGCAGAGTAGGATGCAACATTTTGGGAGCTTATTGGGAACTACTGAGCATCTTTTACTGATTCAGTTGAGTGGATGTGGTCCGAGTAAAGCAATGACAACAATGTAGAGAGTTGTACTGTGCAATATGTGTTCATGCAAGGTACATCGAAACACTGTATAAAGTTCCATTAAAGTATATTGAATATGTCGGGGAATGCAATCCCTCCAACGTCTTATGAACGCAATGCAGTTTCCCCTCAAAATAACTGATTGTGCCGCGGCCCCGTGGCAAAATAAAAGCCGCCACACCTTTACATGAAAACAATTTAAAGTAAAGCAAAATATGTGTGTACATACATACATACATATATATATATATATATATATATCCATCCATCCATCCATCCATCTTCTTCCGCTTATCCGAGGTCGGATCGCGGGGGCAACAGCCTAAGCAGGGAAACCCAGACTTCCCTCTCCCCCGCCACTTCATCTAGCTCTTCCCGGGGGATCCCGAGGCGTTCCCAGGCCAGCCGGGAGACATAGTCTTCCCAACGTGTCCTGGGTCTTCCCCGTGGCCTCCTACCGGTTGGACGTGCCCTAAACACCTCCCTACGGAGGCGTTCGGGTGGCATCCTGACCAGATGCCCGAACCACCTCATCTGGCTCCTCTCCATGTGGAGGAGCAGCGGCCTTACTTTGAGTTCCTCCCGGATGGCAGAGCTTCTCACCCTATCTCTAAGGGAGAGGAAACTCATTTGGGCCGCTTGTACCCGTGATCTTATCCTTTCGGTCATGACCCAAAGCTCATGACCATAGGTGAGGATGGGAACGTAGATCGACCGGTAAATTGAGAGCTTTGCCTTCCGGCTCAGCTCCTTCTTCACCACAACGGATCGGTACAACGTCCGCATTACTGAAGACGCCGCACCGATCCGCCTGTCGATCTCACGATCCACTCTTCCCTCACTCGTGAACAAGACTCCTAGGTACTTGAACTCCTCCACTTGGGGCAGGGTCTCCTCCCCAACCCGGAGATGGCACTCCACCCTATATATATATATATATATATATATACATATATACTAGGGGTGTGGGAAAAAATTGATTCGAATATGAATCGAATCGTTTACGTTGTGCGATTCAGAATCGATTCTCATTTTTTAAAAATCTATTTTTTTTATTTATTTTTTAATCAATCCAACAAACCACTACACAGCAATATCATAACAATCCAATTCCAAAAGCAAACCTGAGCCAGCAACACTCAGAACTGCAATAAACAGAGCAATTGAGAGGAGACACAAACACCACACAGAACAAACCAAAAGTAGTGAAACAAAAATGAATATTATCAACAACAGTATCAATATTAGTTATAATTTCAACATAGCAGTGATTAAAAATCCCTCATTGACATTATCATTAGATATTTATAAAAGTAATAAAAAAGAACAATAGTGTCACAGTGGCTTACACTTGGATGGCATCTCATAAGCTTGACAACACACTGTGTCCAATGTTTTCACAAAGATAAAACATATTTACATTATTGCAATCAGTTGATAAAACATTGTCCTTTACAATTATAAAAGTTTGACATGTTACTCTGCTAGCATGTCAGCAGACTGGGGTAGATCCTGCTGAAATCCTATGTATTGAATGAATACAGGGCCCTGCGATGAGGTGGCGACTTGTCCAGGGTGTACCCCGCTTTCCGCCCGATTGTAGCTGAGATAGGCGCCAGCGCCCCCCCGCAACCCCAAAAGGGAATAAGCGGTAGAAAATGGATGGATGGATGAATGAATACAGAGTCATTTTGAATCCGAAAAATATCGTTTTTGAATCGAATCGAAAAAATCGATATATTATCGAATCATGACCCCAAGAATCGATATTGAATCGAATCGTGGGACACCCAAAGATCCACAGCCCTAATATATATATATATATATATATATATATATATATATATATATATATATATATATATATATATATATATATATATATATATATATATATATATTAATCTCCAAGAATCACTCGATTAAAGTACAATGTTTTATTTTCCTAAATTCAAACTGCGTGTAATGTTACAGTGGCCAAAAATATTACATATTTTAACTAAACAAAATATATGCCTTGTTTCTAGTGAACATACAGTCGTGGGACATAATGTCATGGATGTCTTGAGTTTCCAATAATTTCTACAACTCTTAGTTGTTTGTGATAGTATTTGGAGTGATTGGTTGATTCTTCTCATCCTGACCAATTTTCTCTCAGCAGCAGGTGATAGCTTGTGTTTTCTTCTGATCGTGGCAATGACAAAACTGTGCCATGCAATTTATACTTACGAACATTTGTCTCCTGGGACCTTAAGCTGCTTTGAAATGGCTCCAAGTGACTTCCCTGACTTGTTCAAGCCAATGATTCGGGTTTTTTTTTTTCAAATCCGTGCTGAGTTCATTTGATTTTCCAATTGTCGCGTTTTCTTCTGATCGTGGCAGTGACAAAACTGTGCCATGCAATTTATACTTACGAATAATAGTCTCTTGGGACCTTAAGCTGCTTTGAAATGGCTCCAAGTGACTTCCCTGACTTGTTCAAAAAATGCTATTTTTGCCTCTTTGAACTGTAATTTGACCCCCTTAAAATGCTTCAAAACTCACCAAACTTGGCACACACATCAGTACTGGCAGAAATTGCGATCTACTGAAAAAACTAAACCCGAAAATTAAAAAATGCGCTCTAGCGCAATTTTTGAACAAAACACAGCAAAAACTGCTCCTAGGAAGAAAACACAAACAAAATTGCTTGTAACTTCCAGTAGGAATGCCGGAAAGACATGAAAGAATAACTTATATGTAGGTCTCACTTAGACCTACATTTAGATGATTGATATCCTTCGGCAAAAATCAACAGGAAGTTAAGAATTACCCCTTCAAAATAAAAGTTTTGTAAAAACCCGTCACCTTTTTCAAACGTAAACTCTTCCGAGTGCGTTTGTTGTTTCGGCTTCAAACTCGCACAGGAGAGAGATTGAACCCCTTTGATTAAAACTATGCAACAAAGTTGTGATTACTGCTCCGGTTTTGATTTTACGCGCCTTCAAAGAACCCCTGCGCAAAGTTTCCTAAAAAATGTCATTTTTGCCTCTTTGAGCTGTAATTTGACCCCCTTAAAATGCTTCAAAGTGCAAGTTAAAGCTCTACTATGCAAAGCGAAAGCCATTTATCAACAACATCCAGAAACGCTGATCTGTAATTTGACCCCCTTAACATGCTCCAAAACTCACCAAATTATACACACACATCAGGACTGGCGAAAATTGCCATCTAATAAAAAAACCAAACCCCAAAAGTCAAAATTGCGCTCCAGTGCCCCCCTAGGAAAAAACCCAGACAAAACTGCTTGTAACTTCTGTTAGGAATGTCGTAGAGACATGAAACAAAGACTTCTATGTAGGTCTGACTTAGACCAGGGCTTGGCAGCGGCCAAAGGCGGACCCGACCAACGCTGCTTGCAGCTTTAATTTGAATTGTTTTCGTATTTTAAAGCGTTCAATTAAGTGTTCTTTTTCATCATTTATTCTCTACAAAAAACCTTCTGTAAAAGGACAAAAAATGTACGACGGAATGACAGACAGAAATATCAATTTTTATTTATTTTTTTAGATTGATCTGTTTACATACATATTTATTGTGAGAAATCATTGAGATGATCAGTGTTTCCACAAAGATAAATATCATTTATTAATGAATAATAACATAGAGTTAAAGGTAAATTGAGCAAATTGGCTATTTCTGGCAATTTATTTAAGTGTGTATCAAACTGGTAGCCCTTCGCATTAATCAGTACCCAAGAAGTAGTTCTTGATTTCAAAAAGTTCTGTGACCCCTGGTGTAGAATATAATAATAATAAAACAGTGATTACAGTGGTATGTCAAGTGTATGGAAGGTGTTGAAACACTTAACACAGAACTGCAGGCGAGCACCTTCACCACCATTATAAAACACTTTATGGACCATTAGGACAAGTAGAACTACAATATCAAAGCCATTCCACCACCGCTGACATTCTCCCTTGACCACACACTGTTCTTAACATTTAATTAGGGCTCAACTGCTTTAACGCCGGTAATTATTTTCTTAACATGTGAACATTATCCAATTAGCGGTCGTCAAAAAAAAAAAAAAATTCCGAGAGTGAAAATGTTCACACCGGTTCCTGCAAATGCACGTTTTACGTGATTAACTCGTCACCTCCACACGTTCTTTTAGACATTTTTAATTTCCTCGGATGTAATCTGAAATCATTATCGCGTGACGCCAACATATGCGCAGCGAAAAGGTCCTCTTTTAACAAGTCTACACACACACACACACACACATTGGTAGAAGCCCGCAATCCTTCACCAAAACATCATTAAAACAGCGAAGATGAGATTGTAGAGGATAGGAAATGAGCAAGTGCAAGATGAAGAGCAATCTGAAACTTCTAATCAGTCTAACTTTATATTGTGTTCCCCAATCTACACAGGAAATGGGTCTTTAAAGGAACATCTAAGGAAAAGTGGCTGAGTGATTGCTTTGCTATGCACCCAAAAACAACTACGACTAAAGAGAGAGTAGTAATCTAAATACCATATTTCCTTGAATTGCCGGGGGGTATATAGTATGCGCCTGACTAGAATTTCCGCCGGGTCAAACTCGTTTCGCAAAATAATTAGAATATGCCTAGAATTTCCACCGGGTCAAACTCGTCACGTCACGAGTGGCACTTCACCTGTCATCATTTTCAAAATGGAGGAGGCTGGTTTCAATCATTTGAAATCGCATAAAGGGAAGAGGATTAAGAGCTATTCAGTAGGATTTAAGGTCCAAGCTATTGAATATGCTAAAAAGAACAGTAAGCAGCTATGTTTTATTAATATACCATAGCTGCGTGTGTCAAATATGAGTCATTAAATGACTCCCGCCTCCTGGTGGTAGAGGGCGCTAGTGATCCTTCTTGCGACTACTCGGCTGCAGAAGAAGTGACAACAAGCAGCGATCGTTTATTTTTTCCTCTCGCTTGCACTTTTAACATGGAGGATTACATAATCTAAAATAAAACAGTTTTCTAAACTGGACTTTCAATCGAAGCAGGAGGTAATAAAGGAAGATCTCCATCGAGACAGAGAGACGTTTAAAACTGAAGAAAGATAAGGAAGACTTCTATAAACAAGTTATCGATGCGTTTGATCAGAAGGAGCTGCGCATGGACTTTATTTATAAGTAAAGGTAAGACCATAATAAGTTTTTTTTTTGTATTAAATGTGCTTTTCATGATGGTATCCTTACATCACACTCAAATTTATAAGCGCAGGCCTAAATTTACTGCATGCCTTTGGTAAGCGCCGGAGTGAGAATAAGTTTTAAATTAATTAGCGCCTCGGCGGCAATTCAAGGAAATACGGTATTATTGTTTTAGTTGCTTAAGAGATATGTCTGGCTCTGAATGTGTTCATTGCTATTTTTATGTTTTTGTGCATTACTTGTTGCCGTCATCATTAAACAAACAGGTTACTCATCAGTTACTCAGTACTTGAGTAGTTTTTTCGCAACATACTTTTTACTTCTACTCAAGTAAATATTTGGGTGACTACTCCTTACTTTTACTTAAGTAATACATCTCTAAAGTAACAGTACTCTTACTTGAGTACAATTTCTGGCTACTCTGCCCACCTCTGTTAAAATGTGGTATTCACAGGTGTCCATTTTCAGTTTGGCAATACTTGCATTAGCGTTAGAGACATGCTATCGACAAACGTGAACATGTCCATGCGCTGACGTTTGTTCAAAGGATGACTCGTGGCCACGGGGAGAAGACAGATGGAGTTCTTGAAGAGAAGCGACTATGACGATGCTCTTTGCTGAGCAGTCTGAAAGTGACGGAGGGTGAGACAGCCAGAGTGCTCTGGGCTTCTCAACAGGATTCACACGCAGTGTAATGAATCAACTTCGGCTCGACGCCGATTCCTTCTGATGTCTGAGCGCTCGTCCTGCCCTCGGAGAACGTCTTCCAACTTATCTCCGGCCTGCACGCCGCACGCTGCCAATGCATGTTGGGAAAATGTCTTGGGAATGTGGAAGGAGAGAGTCGAGGTGTGTGTATCTGTATATCGTTTATCTTCAATAAATACGGTATGTAAGATTCAATCATATTAGAAATACAATTCCTACATTAAAGCTGCAAGCAGCGATGGACGGGACCGACTTTTGCTGGTGTTTCCTGCCTATACCCATTCGACAAATCTTTACCTGCACGTTGCCTACCTTCCCTGCATCTTGGGGTCACACTGGTGCTTCTTTCTTTCACCCATACATGCTGGTGTTTCCTGCCATCACCCATTCAACATATCTTTACCTGCAAATTACCTACCTTCTCTGTATCCTGGAGTCAAACTTGTGCCTCCTTCTTTCACCCAGTCAACATATCTCTACCCGCACAGTACCTACCTTCTCTGCGTTGTGTGGTGCTTCCTGCTTTTAAGCGTCCGTCTTGAGACGGCAGCAGCGCAACAGCATCAGTTCTTTGAAGGCTCGTAAATATCAAAACCAAAGCAGTTAGAAAAACTCTTTGCGCAAATTTTAATCAGAAGGGTTCAATCTCTTTCCTGTGCGAGTTTGAAGCCGACACAACACACGCGCTCAGAGGAGATAATGTTTGAAAAAAGGTAACAAGTTTTTACAAAACTTTTGTTTAGAAAGGTGTAATTGCCAACTTCATGTTGATTTTTGCTGAAGGATTTCAATTGATAACATGTAGGTCTAAGTGAGACCTACATATAGGTTTTTGTTTTATGTCTCTACGACATTCCTACCGGAAGTTACACAAAGTTGTGTATGTGTTTTCTTCCTAGGAGCAGTTTTGTTTGCGTTTTATTCCTAGGGGGCGCTAGAGCGCAATTTTAAGTTTCGGGGTATGTTTTTTTTTTTTATTAGATCGCAATTTTTGCCAGTCCTGATATGTGTGTCCAGTTTGGTGAGTTTTGAAGCATTTTTAGTGGGTCAAATTACAGCTCAAAGAGGCAAAAATGACATTTTTTTAGAAAACTTTTGTTTTGAAGGGGTGTTTGCCAACTTCCTGTTGATTTTTTGCTGAAGGATGTCATTTTATGAAATGTAGGTCTAAGTCAGACCTACATAGAGGTTTAATGTTTGTTTGTTTCATGTCTCTACGACATTCCTAACGGAAGTTACAAGCAGTTTTGACATTCCTAACGGAGGTTACAAGCCGTTTTGTCTGTGTTTTTTTCTAGGGGGCGCTAGAGAACAATTTTGAGTTTTGGGGTTTGTTTTTTTTATTAGATGGCAATTTTTGCCAGTCCTGATGTGTGTGTCCAGTTTGGTGAGTTTTGAAGCATGTTAAGGGGGTCAAATTACAGCTCAAAGAGGCAAAAATTACATTTTTTTAGGAAACTTTTGTTTTGAAGGGGTAATTGCCAACTTCCTGTTGATTTTTGCTGAAGGATTTCAATTGATGACATGTAGGTCTAAGTGAGACCTACATAGAGGTTTCATGTTTGTTTGTTTCATGTCTCTACGGCATTCCTAACGGAAGTTACAAGCAGTTTTGTCTGTGTTTTTTCCTAGGGGGCGCTAGAGCGCAATTTTGAGTTTTGGGGTTTGGTTGTTTTTTTATTAGATGGCAATTTTCGCCAGTCCTGATGTGTGTGTCCAGTTTGGTGAGTTTTGAAGCATATTAAGGGGGTCAAATTACAGCTCAAAGAGGCGGCGGTATAATAATAATAAATCCTTAGAAATACAATACGGTTCCTCTGTCCATCGGTCCCTCAAAAAGGTTATGAATCCATTTGTAGTGAAATGTGTCATTGATTAAGTCAAACGTCAGCTCATATTTTGTGGTGGGGGGGAAGTGCAGTGGTGCAGACCTTCCACATCTGTTTACAACTCAGAAGGGATTTAAGGGATCCCACTCCTCTTTAAAGTTACTTTTTGAAAGCCCGAGGATTTCAAGGCTGTTGCTCGGCAACTTGAGGTTTTGGGCTACCGCTGCAGATGTTCAATGGGATTAAGGTCCGGAGACTGGATAGGTTACTTCAAAATCTCGTGTTCTCACAAGCCTTCCCTGAGTCATTCCTTGGCAAACTTCAGATTGGGAGGGGGGGTGCACATGTGCTGACGGCGCTATATTGATTTGTGTGCTTCTGGGGCCCATAACCCATCTGTGAGTCAGAATTCTTGTTGTCGGTACTGGAGGGAAAAACTTATTTCACTTAAAGGGGTCACAGAATAATTTTTTTGTCTACATTCATAACAATTCCTTGTGGTTTACATAACATGTGTGTCGCAGTTATTTGGTCTCGAACTCCAAGATGCAGAGAAGGAGGCAGGCATTTGGTAAGTAAACATGATTTAATGAAATACTAAGACAAAAACAAAACCAAAAGGGTACAAACAAAAAGCGCGCACATGGGCGGAATAACAGACTAAGGGTCTTTAGCATAGAAGCTAGCAAGAAACAAAAAAAGGACCGAGCGGGTAGCAAACAGGAAAAACAGGAAATGGCTAATGCTAACAGAAACAGCGTACCGCTACGACGACCAGGACAAAATGTAGCACGACACGACAAGAGCGACATGTAGCAACGACAATACAAATGACAATACAATGATCCAGCCACTGACACAAGACAAAGCAGGTACAAATAGGAGCGGGCTGATTGGCAACAGGTGTGGCCAGGTGCCAATCAGCCACAGCTCAGGAGGAACACAGTACTCAGGGAACAAGACAGGAAGAAATAAGAGCACTAGACAGGAACTAAGGACAGGAAATACTAAACACAGAGGAAACAGAGAAATGCAGAGGAAAAAACTAAAACATAGACAAACTGTCAGGGGAAATCCTGACAATGTGATGACGGGTCTTTGGTCTACGTCAGGGGTAGGGAACCTATGGCTCTAGAGCCAGATGTGGCTCTTTTGATGACTGCATCTGGCTCTCGGACAAATCTTAGCTGACATTGCTTAACACGATAAGTAATGAATAATTTCGCTGGTAATCACAGTGCTAAAAATAACGTGCAAAATATGAAACATTCTCATGCATTTAAATCCATCCATCCGTTTTCTACCGCACCTGTTCAAGAAGTCGCATTAATGGTAAGAAGTATTTTATGTCACGATGGGGGGGTCGCAGCTTGCTGCAGGGTGGTTCCCCCAGGAAGGCAGACGGACTACTCGGGACATGGCATTTAGGTAAAAACATGATTCGATTTAAACTAAAAAAAGATACAAACAAAAATCGCTCACAGTGGAGGCACAACTTGGGCTAAGAAACTAAGCTAACGAATAAACAGACTATGAACATAAATCAAACAAAACTTACTTGGCATGAAGCACGAAACTATGGCAAGGTATGAAACAAGTCAGCAGAGAGCAAGAAAATATCACATTGATGCCAGGGCGACTGACTGGCAAAGACGAACTTTTCTATTGATATTTTTCTTAAAATTGAAGAACACATATTTTGCACAACCTTTCACTGACACGTTCACCCACTTTCTGTTCAGACCAAAGCGCCCTAAATGTTGCTGTCCACATGAGGTACAATTTTAAGGCAATGATGGAAACCAAAGCTGACATTCACTCACCACGAGCTGTCTCACTGGTCTGTTTGCTTTTCTGTGTGTGTTTTTTGTTATTTGCCAACTGTGACCCTTCCTTTAAGCAGTGACCACTCAGCATGGATGCAAGCTGACACTTTGCCACAGTCATTGCCCCAAAAAATAACAATGTGTCGCCATGATCTCCGTATGTACGCAGACAAGTAGACCGTGGTGCACTCTTTGGAGCACCACTCCATGGCAGAAACACTCTGGTTCATAGTGTACAGAGTATCATGTACAGAGTACCATGTGCAGAGTACCATGTACAGAGTACTGTGTACAAAGTACCATGTGCCGAGTACCATGTACAGATTACCATGTGCAGAGTACTGTGTGCAGAGTACTGTGTGCAGAGTACCATGTACATAGTACTG
This sequence comes from Nerophis ophidion, assembly GCF_033978795.1. Classification (NCBI taxonomy): domain Eukaryota; kingdom Metazoa; phylum Chordata; class Actinopteri; order Syngnathiformes; family Syngnathidae; genus Nerophis; species Nerophis ophidion. Next base: position 75,645,705 of record NC_084617.1, read on the forward strand.
TGTGCAGAGTACCATGTACAGAGTACCATGTACAGAGTACTGTGTGCAGAGTACCATGTACAGAGTAATGTGTGCAGAGTACCATGTGCAGAGTACCATGTACAGATTACCATGTGCAGAGTACTGTGTGCAGAGTACCATGTACATAGTACTGTGTGCAGAGTACCATGTACAGAGTACCATGTACAGAGTACTGTGTGCAGAGTACCATGTACAGAGTAATGTGTGCAGAGTACCATGTGCAGAGTACCATGTACAGAGTACTGTGTGCAGAGTACCATGTGCAGAGTACCATGTACAGAGTACCATGAACAGAGTACTGTGTGCAGAGTACCATGTACAGAGTACTGTGTGCAGAGTACCATGTGCAGAGTACCATGTACAGAGTACTGTGTGCAGAGTACCATGTGCAGAGTACCATGTACAGAGTACCATGTACAGAGTACCATGTACAGAGTACTGTGTGCAGAGTACCATGTACAGAGTACTGTGTGCAGAGTACCATGTACAGAGTAATGTGTGCAGAGTACTATGTGCAGAGTACCATGTACAGAGTACTGTGTGCAGAGTACCATGTGCAGAGTACCATGTGCAGAGTACCATGTACAGAGTACCATGTACAGAGTACTGTGTGCAGAGTACCATGTACAAGGTACCATGTACAGAGTACTGTGTGCAGAGTACCATGTGCAGAGTACCATGTACAGAGTACTGTGTGCAGAGTACCATGTACAGAGTACTGTGTGCAGACTACCATGTACAGAATAATGTGTGCAGAGTACCATGTGCAGAGTACCATGTACAGAGTACTGTGTGCAGAGTACCATGTACAGAGTACCAAGTACAGAGTACCATGTGCAGAGTACCATGTACAGAGTACCGTGTACAGAGTACTGTATGCAGAGTACCATGTGCAGAGTACCATGTACAGAGTACCGTGTACAGAGTACTGTATGCAGAGTACCATGTACAGAGTACTGTGTGCAGAGTACCATGTACAGAGTACCAAGTACAGAGTACCATGTACAGAGTACCATGTACAGAGTACCATGTGCAGAGTACTGTGTGCAGAGTACCATGTACAGAGTACCATGTGCAGAGTACCATGTACAGAGTAGTGTGTACAGAGTATCATGTACAGAGTACTGTGTGCAGAGTACCATGTGCAGAGTACCATGTACAGAGTACTGTGTGCAGAGTACCATGTACTGAGTACCATGTGCAGAGTACAATGTACAGAGTACTGTGTGCAGAGTACCATGTGCAGAGTACCATGTGCAGAGTACCATGTACAGAGTATTGTGTGCAGAGTACCATGTACAGAGTACTGTGTGCAGAGTACCATGTGCAGAGTACCATGTACAGAGTACCATGTGCAGAGTAAGGTGTGCAGAGTACAATGTGCAGAGTAACATGTACAGAGTACCATGTGCAGAGTACCATGTACAGAGTACTGTGTGCAGAGTACCATGTGCAGAGTACCATGTGCAGAGTAAGGTGTGCAGAGTACAATGTGCAGAGTACCATGTACAGAGTACTGTATGCAGAGTACCATGTGCAGAGTACCATGTGCAGAGTACCATGTGCAGAGTACCATGTACAGAGTACTGTGTGCAGAGTACCATGTGCAGAGTACCATGTGCAGAGTACCATGTACAGAGTACTGTGTGCAGAGTACCATGTGCAGACTACCATGTACAGAGTACTGTGTAAAAAGTACTGTGTAAAGAGTACCGTGTACAAAATACTGTGGACATGGTACGGATTTTTACTGTGTTACACACACAATATCGACAGTAAAGCAGGGTCTTGACTGATGGACTCACAGCATATGAAAACTAGGTACAAAGTACAACGTGAAGTCCATTGTACTTTGTGGAGAGGCGAAGCCGACGGTCCGACAGAGCGGCAGGGCACGCCAAAGATGGCGGCGAGGAGGCGGAGATGGCAAGCGAGCGGCGAGGCGGGGCGTGCCGGAGCGACGCCACAACTGAGATCAGGTGTGTGGATCGTGCACCTGTACAAAATTAAGGTATCTCCTCTCGCTTTATGAAAAGGGATAGAGGGAGAAGAGAACGGGGCTGGTGATGGTGTGGAGCGAGAGCAACCCAAACGAGGAAGGAACGAGACAGAGACGACAACATGAGAGGCAGACGCGGTCAATGGGAAGGCTGAAATGCAACACACAAAAGACGTTTGTTTATTGAAAAATAAAAGAAGTCTACACTTGCTCAAAAGGCATGTCCTTCCTTGGCTGTCCCTGGAACCCGCAAGATGGCAGTCGTCTTTCACATACTTATTTCCCTAAAACGATATTCGAGCGATTATGTATGGACCACCAACTACATTTCCGCGCCAATGCAAATTCTGACAGCACCAATCCCTCCACCTTTGGATAATCCATGCAAATGGAGTTTCTTGTAGGTAACGATTTTGCACGGACAGGATTACATAGGAAAGCCTGCTGTATCTCTTACGGATGACAAATGTGTGTGTCAGCCTACGATGCAGAGGTCTGGAGAAAGCATAGCTCTTGTTTGATATTGTAGCAAACCAACATGCTACATAAAATAGGATATCGGAAATGCCAACTGAAGTCACAAAAACATGTTCCTTGTACTCGACATGGCGACAACTTATTGGAGAATCCCAAAGACTGCGCAATGCATGTTTTCTTTCTTCTGCGTGGGTTCCCTCCGGGTACTCCGGCTTCCTCCCACCTCCAAAGACATGCACCTGGGGATAGGTTGATTGGCAACACTAAGGCCATGTCTACACTAAGCCAGATAACACCTTAAACGAGTAATCATCTAGAGCAGGGGTGCCCATTAAGTCGATCTCGAGCTACCAGTCGACCGCGGGGGGTGTGTCAGTCGATCTCCAGCCAGGCTTTTAAAAAAAATAGACCTAAAAATGAGTGATCATCAATCTTCACCAAGACGTCACTTAAATGACATTCACGGTACCGGAGGGTCTTGTGAGATGACGCTGGCTGCTGCAAGATCATTATTATGAAAATACGACCGAGAGGAAGGCGAGAAACACTTTTTATTTCAACAGACTCTCGCGCCGTACCTTCCGTCAAAACTCTAAAGGCCGACTGCACATTTCCTATCTTCACAATAAAAGCCCTGCTTCATGCTGCCTGCGTTAACTTAATACAGAGTTTCAGAAAACTGGCGTGCACAAGCGATCCCTCAGAAAGCTGGCATGCACGCCAGCTTTCCGAGACTCTTATTTTGTTAGCACAGGCAGCATGAAGCAGGGCTTTTATTGTGAAGATAGGAAATGTGCAGACGGCCTTTAGAGTTTTGACGGAAAGGACGGCGCGAAAGTCTGTTGAAATAAAAAGTGTTTCTCGCCTTCCTCTCTGTCATTTTTTCATAATAATGAACTGGCAGCAGCCAGCGTCATCTCACAAGACCCTCGGGTGCCGTGAATGTCAATCAAGCAAGCTACGGAATTTGCCGCCAATGTTTTTCTTGTAAAGTGTCGGGAAGCTGGATGAATTAGATGCCAAAAACCAACCACTTTCATGTGGTATTGTACAGAAAGGACAACTTTTTTTCTCCTCCATTTGAAAATGTGGGCGTTATCATCATTACTGTCTGATTCCAATCAATGCAAGTCATCAGAATCAGGTAATACACCAACTTATATTCTTGTCTTCGTGAAAGAAAGACATCTATGTGTGTTACACATGCTTGTATTATCATTAAACACATTTAACTTGTTGACAAAAATGTCTCTTTCATAAATAAATAAATATAAATGATATATATAAATGAGGTAGATCCCCTCGAGTTGGTCAATTGAAAAGTAGCTGGCCTGCAGAAAAGGTGTGGGCACCCCTGATTTACCTGAATAAGCTTTTAAGGTCCCCCGCCTCGGACAATTGTTTACACGAGTAAATGTGCCGTCTATTTCTTGAATCTCCGGCTCTTAGCTTCGTATGGACTCATTCAAACTGAGTTCGGAAGTGACGTCAGACAGATGGAGGTAAGTCATCCAGACATGCCCATGTGGAAATCCCACATGAATACCTTAAGGCAGGGGTCAGCAACCCGCGGCTCTTTGACCACTATGATGTGGCTCAGCTGCATACTTGCCGACCCCCCAAATTTTCCCGGAGGTTTCCGTATTTCAGTGCCTCTCCCGGAAATCTCCCGAGGATAATATTCTCAGATTTTCACCCGCACAACAGAATTGAGGGGCGTGCCGCGACGGCAATGCCTTAAACGTCCTCTAGAGCAGGGGTGTCGAACTCAAATACAGAGTGGGCCAAAATTTAAAACTGAACAAAGCCGCGGGCCAAGGTTGTACAAATTAACCTTTTAATAGGGACCCAAACACGTTTTGCATTGAATATTGATCAAGCAAGGCTTATATAACTTTATAGTGACATGCAAAATCCAGTTTTAAATAATAATAATAATAATAATTAAAAAATATCAATGGCATATCAAATTAAATTTAAATACATATTGAATGCCTCTTTTTTATTTGCAGCCCTCTGAGGTAAATATCAAAATAATCAACCAACCAACGTGCAGTGACGCGGTGACGTTGGGATATGTTGTGTACCTGTATAAGTGTATGAGGTTACAAGCACACACTTATTGAGATTTACTTGAGCCTTCTGTTTACATTATTAGCCTGTTGTGTAGGCTACCTGTATAAGTGTATGAGGTTACAAGCACACACTTAATTGAGATTTACTTGAGCCTTCTGTTTACATTATTAGCATATCTACTGTGGCTAAGCAGACTTTTGCCAAAAGGACAATAATTCATTTGTTGTGGGTTTATCCACTTTAATGCACTTTATTTTTTTTTGGAATGCATGTTTTGTTTGAAGGCCTAATATAAATGAAAAACTGTGCTTTTTTTGAAAAGCAAAGGCTACTGGAATATTAAAAAAATGTCAATATTCAATAAAAAAATCCTTTATTTGAAAAACATGTCTAAATATTTATTCTAGGCTATTTATGTAATATAAAAAAAATTGTGAAAAACTGTATTCATTATTCGGTATTTGGTATTCGGCCTTCGGCCAAGCGTTTAAATTTTATTCGGCTTCGGCCACAAATTTTCATTTCGGTGCATCCCTAATATATATATATATATATATATACATACATACATAAATATACATCCATTTCCATCCATTTTCTACCGCTTATTTCCTTCCGGGGTCGCGGGGGGCGCTGGCGCCTATCTCAGCTACAATTGGGCGGAAGGCAGGGTACATCCTGGACAAGTCGCCACCTCATCGCAGGGCCAACACAGATAGACAGACAACATTCACACTCACACTCACACACTAGGGACCATTTAGTGTTGCCAATCAACCTATCCCCAGGTGCATGTCTTTGGAAGTGGGAGGAAGCCGGAGTACCCGGAGGGAACCCACGCATTCACGGGGAGAACATGCAAACTCCACACAGAAAGATCCCGAGCCTGGATTTGAACCCAGGACTGCAGGAACTTCGTATTGTTTATGTATGTGATTACGTGTGTATGTGTATGTATGTATGTGTATATTTTTGTATACGTATACATATATATAAAAAAATATACACATACATACATACACATACACACATAATCACATACATACACAAAGAACGAGTCACTGAAAGGGCAGGCTTAAATAAGGATCGTAATCAACAAACAGGTGTGAGTCCGGAAACAAGGAGCAGGTGAAACAAATAAGCAACCATGGTGACAGAACAAACAAGGAGGTGCACAAACAAACTAAAAAATCCACAAATCGTATTATCCGGGTAGCGGATCATGACATTACCCTCCCCTTAAGGGACAGATCCCAGATGTCCCACAAAAGCTTGAACCCCCCCCACACACACACACAATAATAAAGTTCAAAAGTGAAGGGAGTGTGGATTATGTGTGTATGTGTATGTATGTATGTGTATATTTTTGTATACATATACATATATATACAAAAATGTACACATACATACATACACGTACACACATAATCACATACATACACAAATGCATATACCCAAAATACACATATGTCCATCAGACACACACACACACACCTATATAAATACTATATATATAATATATATATATATATATATATATATATATATATATATATATATATATATATATATATATAGTATTTATTTATTTTGATGATGATGACCATACCCCCACCCTCTCAGGTATCTCAGCAATCTAAGGGAAACCCAGACAAGAGTTCTCCCGGACTTCATGCTTTGTATTGTGAATGTCAGGATTGTGATGAAATTAACTCCCTTGGAGGTTGCCTGTGCAAACTGGAAAGTGTGAAAAGTCCAAAGCTATGACCTCCAAGGGTATGACTCTGCCAGGGCAATTGACATCGCACTGCTGAAAACACAGTCCATTCTTCCATTCTTTACCCTTTCCTATCTCCCCGACTCTCCTCCTCCTCCCCCCCCGACGCTGACGAGGAGCTGGGAGCTGCTCTCTGCTCTAATGATGTCAGCTCCCACAAGGATGTGTCCGTCCGCTGAATCTCAACAGCTCGCCGTCAAAGCTTGATCCGGTCTCTGGGGCTGGAGAGAGTCTGGCCGAGTCTCCGCGACCTAAACAACGGGCTACAAAATGCAACGTGCACCCACAAGAAAACACGGCGTTGATTGTATCCTTCGATTAACAATCCGTCCTTTTGTCCGAGTCTAATACTGCACACCTGGTGCTTTGTCTCCAGTTATTTACCGTATTTTCCGGACTATAAGTCGCACTTAAAATCTTTGTTTTTTTTCTCCTAAAACCCGACAGGACGCCTTATAACCCATCCATCCATCCATTTTCTACCGCTTATTCCCATTCGGGGTCGTGGGGGGCGCTGGCGCCTATCTCAGCTACAATCGGGCGGAAGGCGGGGTACACCCTGGACACGTCGCCACCTCATCACAGGGCCAACACAGATAGACGGGCGGTTTAGCTCGGTTGGTAGAGCTACCGTGCCAGCAACTTGAGGGTTGCAGGTTCGATTCCCGCTCCCGCCATCCTAGTCAAAGCCGTTGTGTCCTTGGGCAAGACACTTTACCCACCTGCTCCCAGTGCCACCCACACTGGTTTAAATGTAACTTAGGTATTGGGTTTCACTATGTAAAGCGCTTTGAGTCGCTAGAGAAAAGCGCTATATAAATATAATTCACTTCACTAGACAGACAACATTGACACTCACATTCACACACTAGGGCCAAGGGCCTTATAACCCGGTGCACCTAATTCTGGTTTTGCTTACCCACCTTGTAAACAATTTATTATTACATGGTGTAATGATAAGTGTGACCAGTGGATGGCAGTCAAACATAAGAGGTATGTGCATACTTGCCAACCCTACCAATTTTCCCGGGAGACTCACAGATTTCAGTGCCCCTCCCGAAAATCTCCCGGGCCAACCATTCTCACAAATTTCTCCTGATTCTCATCCAGACGACAATATTGGGGGCGTGTCTTCAGCGTCCTCTCTTACCTGAAAAGGAGACTATTATATATGTCTCCGTTATCCATATGTTTATGTATAACCCATAAAGTATGCAGGCACGGAGCTATTTTTCAGCGTGTGTTTATTCCAGCCGACACGTTAATACACTGACACACAACAACCGGATTCCCATCATGCATTGTTTCATAACTACGGCAAGTAGTAATGTCCAAAAACATAACATAGATGAAGCAGAAGAACAAAGGAGAGACATGGCGACAACGAGTAAGAAGAATAGGTACGCTTGCAGGTTCCAAAAGGATTGGAAAAAAAATGATTTCAGTTCATCCAGGACAACTCGAAAAGTCCATAGTGGATCTAACATAATAGTGAGAGTCCAGTCCATAGTGGATCTATCATAATAGTGAGAGTCCAGTCCATAGTGGATCTAACATAATAGTGAGAGTCCAGTCCATAGTGGATCTAACATAATAGTGTGAGAGTCCAGTCCATAGTGGATCTAACATAATAGTGAGAGTTCAGTCCATAGTGGATCTAACATAATAGTGAGAGTCCAGTCCATAGTGGATCTAACATAATAGTGAGAGTCCAGTCCATAGTGGATCTATCATAATAGTGAGTGTCCAGTCCATAGTGGATCTAACATAATAGTGTGAGAGTCCAGTCCATAGTGGATTTAACATAATAGTGTGCGAGTCCAGTCCATAGTGGATCTAACATAATAGTGTGAGAGTCCAGTCCATAGTGGATCTAACATAATAGTGAGAGTCCAGTCCATAGTGGATCTAACATAATAGTGTGAGAGTCCAGTCCATAGTGGATCTAACATAATAGTGAGTGTCCAGTCCATAGTGGATCTAACATAATAATGAGAGTCCAGTCCTAGTGGATCTAACATAATAGTGAGAGAGTCCAGTCCATAGTGGATCTAACATAATAGTGAGAGAGTCCAGTCCATAGTGGATCTAACATAATAGTGTGAGAGTCCAGTCCATAGTGGATCTAACATAATAGTGAGAGTCCAGTCCATAGTGGATCTAACATAATAGTGAGAGTCCAGTCCATAGTGGATCTAACATAATAGTGAGAGTCCAGTCCATAGTGGATCTAACATAATAGTGAGAGTCCAGTCCATAGTGGATCTAACATAATAGTGTGAGAGTCCAGTCCATAGTGGATCTAACATAATAGTGAGAGTCCAGTCCATAGTGGATCTAACATAATAGGGAGATAGTCCAGTTTATACTGGATCTAAAATAATAGTGAGAGTCCAGTCCATAAAGGACCTAACATAATAGTGAGAGAGTCCAGTCCATAGTGGATCAAACATAATAGTGAGAGTCCAGTCCATAGTGGATCTAACATAATAGTGAGAGTCCAGTCCATAGTGGATCTAACATAATAGTGAGAGTCCAGTCCATCGTAGGGCCAGACAGAGACTATCCTAAGCGGAGACAGAGATGTCCCCAACCGATGCACAGGCGAGCGGTCCACCCCGGGTCTAGACTCTGGACATATGGTTCGGAAAATACGGTAATTTACCTCAAATCACTCAATCGGACAAAACATGGAATTTATCCTAAATCGACTCTGCACAAGTTCTTTTAAAAAAGTGTAATTTTTTCATCAAACCGCCGGTTTGAGTTGGGCTTAGGCAATATAAAACAACAAGACCAAATATTCTTGTGTGTTGACAAAAAAGGACAATCTGCAATTTTAACTTTTTTACACATGAAAGACGAGAACATATCAGGTTTTTAGTGCGGAACAAAGAGGAATCGGGAAGGTTAGTGTTTTTAAAACCTGGTCTATTATGCTGACGTGACAAAAACCGGGCGGGCATGTAAATCTTTGGACTGCAATACGCTCGGTGATGTGTGCCTCGGATGCAGGATTATGACTGATCTGCTCCGGGGCTTCTTGCTCTTGCTGTTTGAACCGGGATTGTCTTTTATTTAAATCACAGCTCTCCACACCTGCCAGCCCAGGGTCTATCTACAGAAACCACATTTGGCCCTAAATCAATAACAAAGCAATGGAGGAAGGAGCCAGTGGAGCAAGATAGGGAGCAGCAGACGAGGAGATCTGATGCTGCTTGACATTTACTCGGGCTGTGCTGTGTCAACAATCAAGCCCGGCCTGGATCAGACACCTCCAAACCCGGCATGCTGCTGCACGGCTGGCTTAGCGTCCGTCACGCCAAATGCGTCGGATTATGCAGCGATCTCCGTTGTGAATCCCGAATGATCACAATTATTGCACATTTGCATATCCTTTCCAAAAAATATAGACTTATGTAATGTATATTGACATTTTTTTTTTTACCCAACTGACAAGGAAGCATACTTAAACTCGGTACTATAAAGACTGACGTAAAAACATTAGTAGCTACCGTATTTTTCAGAGTATACCGTATTTCCTTGAATTGCAGCCGGGTATGTAGTTAGCGCATGCTTAGCATTACCGCCGGCTCGCAAAAAAACATTTTTATTAGTGCATGTCTAGAATTTCCACAGGGTCAAACTCGTCACGTCACGAGTGACACTTCACCTGTCATCATTTTCAAAATGGAGGAGGCTGACTTCATCCATTTTCCATTTTCTACCGCTTATTCCCTTTTGGGGTGGCGGGGGGCGCTGGCGCCTATCTCAGCTACAGTCGGGCGGAAGGCGGGGTACACCCTGGACAAGTCGCCACCTCATCGCAGGGCCAACACAGATAGACAGACAACATTCACACTCACATTCAAACACTAGGGCCAATTTAGTGTTGCCAATCAACTCATCCCCAGGTGCATGTTTTTGGAAGGGGGAGGAAGCCGGAGTACCCGGAGGGAACCCACGCATTCACGGGGAGAACATGCAAACTCCACACGGAAAGATCCCGAGCCTGGATTTGAACCCAGAACTGCAGGAACTTCGTATTGTGAGGCAGACGCACTAACCCCTCTGCCACCGTGAAGGCTGACTTCAATCATTTGAAATCGCATAAAGGGAAGAAGATTAAGAGCTATTCAGTAGGATTTAAGGTCCAAGCTATTGAATATGCTAAAAAGAACAGTAAGCAGCTATGTTTTATTAACAAACCGTAGCTGCGTGTGTCAAATATGAGTCATTAAATGACTCCCGCCTCCTGGTGGTAGAGGGCGCTAGTGATCCTTCTTGCGACTACTCGGCTGCAGAAGAAGTGACAACAAGCAGCAAGAGTTTATTTTTTCCTCTCGCTTGCACTTTTAACATGGAGGATTACATATCTAAAATAAAACAGTTTTATAAACTGGACTTTCGATCGAAGCAGGAGGTAATAAAGGAAGATCTCCATCGAGACAGAGAGACTTTTAAAACTGAAGAAAGATAAGGAAGACTTCTATAAACAAGTTATCCATGCTTTTGATCAGAAGGAGCTGTGCATGGACTTCATTTATAAGTAAAGGTAAGACCATAATAACGTTTTTTTAATTAAATATGCTTTTCATGATGGTATCCTTACATCACACTCAAATTTATAAGCGCAGGCATAAATATACCGCATGTCTTTGGTAAGCGCCGCAGTAAGAAGAGGTTTTAAAATAATTATAAGTCGCATTTTTGGGGTAAATGTATTTGATAAAAGCCAACACCAAGAATAGAAATTTGAAAGGCAATTTAAAATAAATAAAGAATAGTGAACAACAAGCTAAATAAGTGTAGGTTATATGAGGCATAAATAAGCAACTGCTATGTTAACCTAACATATTATGGTAAGAGTCATTCAAATAACTATAACATATAGAACATGCTATACCTTTACCAAACTATCTCTCACTCCTAATCCATAAATCCCATGAAATCTTATACGTCTAGTCTCTTACCTGAATGAGGTAAATAACATTATTTGATATTTTACGGTAATGTGTTAATAATTTCACACATAAGTCGTTCTTGAGTATAAGTCGCACCCCCGGCCAAACTATGAAAAAAACTGCGATTTATAGTCCGAAAAATACGCTACACCAAAATACTAAGTAGATATTGTTGCCTCATTTTGATACAAAATATTGGTTACAATTCCATCCATTTACTACCACTTGTCCCTTCTGGGGTTGCGAGGGGTGCTGGAGGTTATCTCAGCTGCATTTGGGCAGAAGGCGGTGTAAACCCTGGACAAGTTGCCACCTCATCGCGGTTGGTTACAATTATTTAGTGGCATTAAAATAAGGCAAAAATTAGATTAACAGTATACTGCCTAGTCTCTCTTGTTATATTCCTATTTTACTGTTGTATTTTTATTCTCATTGTTGCTTTTTATTTTTATTCTTATTGTAATATTTTTCTATTTTGTTTCCATTTATACTCCCATTATTTACTTTTTAAATTGATCTCAACTCTGTACACTGCTGCTTGAATTTTTATTTTCCTGAAGGAACTCTCCTGAAGGAATCAATAAAGTACTATCTATCGATCGATCGATCGATCGGTCTGTCTGTCTGTCTGTCTGTCTGTCTGTCTGTCTGTCTGTCTGTCTGTCTGTCTGTCTGTCTGTCTGTCTATCCGTCTATCTATCTATCTATCTATCTATCTATCTATCTATCTATCTATCTATCTATCTATCTATCTATCTATCTATCCATCCATCCATCCATCCATCCATCCATCCATCCATCCATCCATCCATCCATCCATCCATCCATCCATCCATCCATCCATCCATCTATCTATCTATCTATCTATCTATCTATCTATCTATCTACCTATCTATCTATCTATCTATCTATCTATCTATCTATCCATCTTTACGCACCTATTTTTCATCTTTTTTCATATATAAGGTGCACCGGACTATAAGGCGCATTAAAGGAGTTATATCATCATAATTTTTTTTTCTAAATGAAAAATACTTCCTTGTTTTTACACATCATCTTCAAGCCGCTTTCTGAAAATTGCTTCAGGATGCGCTGTTTTGTGCCTCCACCTCGAGAGCATCTTCTCCCCGTCATCTTTTTTTGTAGTGGTGTAGCGTGCAAGGACGGGAGTGGAAGAATTGTCAAAAGATAGCGCTAACTGTTTTAATGACATTCAGACTTTACTTCAATCAATAACGGAGCTGCATCTCCTCATCCGGAAACAACAACACCGGAAATGTGTCCAGTGAAAAAACGTCCTCTAACAACTAAAGTTCCTTGGGTGAATAATGTCAACTCACTGCACCGGTATGTTTTAGCGGTTTCATGGCGAGTTTACTGACAGATATAAGTAAGAACTTTACACTTCTTTATATTTGAAATGGCAACAGTAGAGGATGAATGTCACATAACAAGAAGATAGAGGAAAATAAGAAGCCTATCGACTACAGTGTTGGCACGGACTACAAAGGCAGATGCGTGCAATTTTTCAGGGTTTATGCAGATCCCAAATACAGATCAGCAGGTAACAAAAGGTAAGGAAAAGTTGTTTTAGCACAATATTTGGAAACAAAATGCCAGATAATGTCTTACTGTCACGGCCAGGGCCTCATTTTTGCGTCCTGACGAGCGCACAGCGGGTTACCGCGGTGCCTCTTCGTGTCTGCAGACAACCTGCAATCAGCACACCTGCCCGTGATAAGCGAGCTGCCATGCCGCGCCTGAATACAATCTTGTGTTGGTGTACAGTAAGCAATCATCTGATGTTTGATGCAACCTTGCTCTCTCTCTCTGTTTTCCCCTCCGTGTTTTCAGTGTGTGTTTTATTGTGTCGTCCCTGCAGCAGCCTCTGTCGTCTTGTAAGTGAGCTGTGCGTCTCACTTTTCCCTGGATCTAGCTCTGGACTCTGACTGCCTCCCTTGACATCCCCCGCTTTGGACTCGGACCTGTAGACTTCTCTCTCCCAAGGACTTCCTCGTCTCTCATTAAACATTTATGGTAACACTCAACAGCTAATCTACACACATAGTCTTACACCATACACACTCTTGGATTTTGGCACACTCCATTTCCTTAGTTAGAATATTTAGTATTGTTTGATTATTGTATATATATGGTCTATATCAGGGGTAGGGAACCTATGGCTCTAGAGCCAGATGTGGCTCTTTTGATGACTGCACCTGGCTCTCAGAAAAATCTTAGCTGACATTGTTTAACAAGATAAGTAATGAATAATTCTGCCGGTAGTCACAGTGTCAAAAATAACGTTCAAAATATAAAACATTCTCATGCAATTTAATCCATCCATCTGGTTTCTACCGCACCTGTTCAAGAAGTCGCATTAATGGTAAGAAGTATTTTATTTATTGTTGGTTCGTTTCAGAATAACAGTGTTATTAAAAAGAATAGGAGACTTATTTTAATATACTCTAAAAATGTTGGTTTATGTTCCGCATTTAGTTGTGTTCAGTCTTAAAAAAACATTATATGGCTCTCACGGAAGTACTTTTTAAAATATTTGGCTTGTATGGCTCTCTCAGCCAAAAAGGTTCCCGACCCCTGGTCTATAGGTATAGTAAATCTTGGAGAAAATCCCCCTGGTGTCCGTGTCGTCAACTCCTCTCTCTAAACATAGCACTTACCTTATACACACACCATAATAATACTCCTTTGTTTGAAACACACTACAATCCATCAAGCAGTGCAGCTTCATAGCTTACCAAAGTCATACTAAAAACATTTTGATAGATTTTTAAGCGTCGTCTGTAATGTTTCATGTTTTCATATAAAATGTAGGTGTTGTTTACTTAAGTCATATTGCCATCGTATTGCAGTATACACGTATCTCTTGTGTGTGACTGCCATCTACTGGTCACACTTATCATTACAACATTTACCAAATAAAATTGCTTCGAGGCGGGTAAGCAAAACCAGAGTTATTCCTTACATTAGGCGTAAAAAATTTTAAGCGCACCTTATAGTCCGGAAAATACGGTAATAATTTTTTGGTACTTGCCATGTTTACTCCAGGCAGGTCAGATTATGTTAACATTACATATCGCAATATTTTGTAAAGTGAAGGAATGCATGAAAAGATAATTTGACAAAAAAAAAACACCAACCCTGCAGAGTCAAGGCAGCCTCAAGTCCACAGTATCTTGGCTCTAAATACTTTTGAAGGCATTTTTTTGCAGAAAGGTCTAAAGTTTTCTGCTTTGTTGCTATGGAAACTGTAGTGGTGTTTCTGGCTGTCCTCACAGCATCCGCGTTCATGAAGTCACCTGCAGGCATTGCTCTGCCAGAAACTGTGGCTCCACGTTGGTGCTTTCCTCCTTCCAAGTGGCTAACGAGCACTGCCTGGTGCATATTTCAAAATGTCAAATGTTTTACAGCACAGGTTGCATTTAGCACAGCTTGGATCCGTGTCTTTTATCAGACACAATTTGTGTTTATCTTTAAAAAGTCATGTAGTACAGTATTGTCACTTCACTAGCAGGACTATCTAGTTCCTGGGCGTGCCTGCAGGTCCCCTGGTCTCACAGACTAAGCCGAATACATTTTTTCACGACGGTTCACAAAAATGGCAGCGCGGTGGAAAAAGGGTTAGTGCATCTGCCTCACAATACGAAGGTCCTGAGTAGTCATGAGTTCAATCCTAGGGTCGGGATCTTTCTGTGTGGAGTTTGCATGTTCTTCCCGTGACTGCGTGGGTTCTCTCCGGGTACTCCGGAGTCCTGTGTAAAACATCATCTATGCAACATTTTGAGCAAATAACCACCATTACATGTTATGTAGACCACAAGGAAGTCTTTTACATTTAGAAACAAAAATAATGGTAATACTATGACTCCTTTAATGCGCCTTATGGTCTGGAAAATAAAACCTGCCATGTTTTATTGAACTACTACACTACTTTACTTTAATGCCGGTTCACTACTTTGCTACTTGTAGAGCCAAATTTTTTCTGAGGAGGTACTTCATGCAAACAAGTTTGAGAAGCACTTGTCTAAATGTTGTTTCAGGCGGTGACGAGGTGTCCTGCTGTTCAACCTCTCGTTAAAGTGGAACATTATCACAATTTCAAAAGGGTTAAAAACAATAAAAATCAGTTCCCAGTGGCTTGTTGTATTTTTTGAAATTTTTTTCAAAATTTTACCGGTCTCGGAATATCC
Organism: Nerophis ophidion; assembly: GCF_033978795.1. Classification (NCBI taxonomy): domain Eukaryota; kingdom Metazoa; phylum Chordata; class Actinopteri; order Syngnathiformes; family Syngnathidae; genus Nerophis; species Nerophis ophidion. The sequence goes on from NC_084617.1 coordinate 75,661,230, forward strand.
CTAAATAAAGCTTTAAAGTGCATTATTTTCGCTCTCTGCGAAGACACTGGCCATTTCCCTGTGACGTCACACAGTGCTGCCAATGTAAACAAACAATGGGAATACCACAGCAAGATATAGCGACATTAGCTCGGATTCAAACTCGGATTTCAGCGACTTAAGCGATTCAACAGATTACGCATGTATTGAAACAGATGGTTGGAGTATGAAAGTAACGAAGAAGAAACTGAAGCTATTGAGCGAATTCATAGTCATAGCATGGCCGAATAGCTGCGTTAGCATCGCCGGTAAAATGTGCGGACCAAACGATCAGGACTTTCGCATCTTTTGACACTGGAGCAATTTAAATCCGTCGATTGGTAAGTGTTTTTTTCGCATTAAATGTGGGTGGAAGGAAACGTAACATAGTTGCAAATACTTCTACAGGTTATCCATACATCTCTGTGCCATGTCTGCTTAGCACCGCCGGTAAATAGCATGTTAGCATCGATTAGCTGGCAGTCAACATCAACAAAACTTGTGATTTCGTTGACTTTATAGTTGCAAATGCATCTGCAGGTTATCCATACATCTCTGCGCCATGTCTGCCTTAGCATCGCCGGTCAAATGTGGAGACACTCTGGCACATTCAATGGGGGTCTGGCGGCAGATATCTTGCCACTTTGGCATCTTGGGGCCAGTGGTGCAACTTGAATCCCTCCCTGTTAGTGTTGTTACACCCTCGAGGCATGATGTCTCCAAGGTTCCAAAAAATAGTCGAAAAAACGGAAAATAACAGAGCTGAGACCCGGTGTTTGTAATGTGTTGAAAATGAAAATGGCGGCTGTGTTACCTCGGCGACGTCACGTTCTGATGTCATCGCCTCCAGCGCGATAAACAGAAAGGCGTTTATTTCGCCAAAATTCACCCATTTAGAGTTCGGAAATCGGTTAAAAAAATAGATGGTCTTTTTTCTGCACCATCAAGGTATATATTGACGCTTACATAGGTCTGCTGATAATGTTCCCCTTTAAACTAATAGAAGTAGAAGTATTTACATTATTTATTGGTTCACTTGAGAATTATTACAGTTTCTCGGACATACTTAAATCATACCCTGGTCTTAGGCGGTGCAGCCATCGGAGTCTTCAATCAGTTCTGTGACGCTGGTTAACCCCGTTTGATCGGATTCCAAAACAATATTCCCATTGAGATGAATCAATTTGCAATAATTAGTGGCAGAGTCAGTCTATTTATGTCCAGCATTTAGGATTCATCCAGATCTGTGAATTAGGAGCTTAGCTGGGTTCTATTATTAGATATTAACACATTCATCCGTAACCAGCTTTGGCTTACCATACGGGGGGATGGTGTGGCGCGGTTGGGAGAGTGGCTGTGCCAGCAACCTGGTTCAATCCCCACCTAGTACCAACATTATCACGTCCGTTGTGTCATTGAGCAAGACACCTCACCCTTGCTCCTGATGGGTGGTGGTCAGGGCCTTGCATGGCAGCTCCCGCCATCAGTGTGTGAATGGGTGAATGTGGAAATAGTGTCAAAGCGCTTAGAGTACCTTGAAGGTAGAAAAGCGCTATACAAGTGTAACACATTTGACCATTTTTATATCATATTTCCAGGGTTCAATCTCCTGAATTTGAACATATCAACTGAAGACATGGTTTTGGTATTCTGCGAGGCTGGGTGTGCCATGGATCCGACCCAGAGCGCCAGGTGCTTACTTCCATGTTAAACCCCTGCGAGGATTGAGACATAAAGCAATGCACCGTGTTGTGTTTGCTTTGGTAAGTCCCTGGGGCCGGGCCCACCGGCTTCATTTATCAGCAGTGTTTGCACAAAGGCCAGTTTGGAATATTCACTCCACACAGGACACAAAGCAGCTGGACAAAGGACTGGAAGGGACAGACGTTTTTTTATTTTTATTTTTATAGATGTAATATACCGTATTTTTCGGATTATAAATCGCTCCGCAGTATATAAATCGCACCGGATGAAAATGCATAATAAAAAAAGAAAAAAACATATATAAGTCACACTGGAGTATAAATTGCATTTTTGGGGGAAATGTATTTGATAAAAGCCAACAGCAAGAATAGACATTTGAAAGGCAATTTAAAATAAATAAAGAATAGTGAACAACAGGCTGAATAAGTGTAGGTTATATGAGGCATAAATAAGCAACTGCTATGTTAACCTAACATATTATGGTAGGAGTCATTCAAATAACTATAACATATAGAACATGCTATACCTTTACCAAACTATCTCTCACTCCTAATCCATAAATCCCATGAAATCTTCTTCCTCGATGTCGCTTCTAAACAACTCTGCCAACTTCAAAGGTATGCGCCGCTTCGTCTTGTTTTCTGCTGATTTCCTTTTCAGTGCCATTTTTGTTCTCAGTTTTTATAAGTTACCGCCAATGATGAAATGATCCATTTTAATAGCTACGCCAGTAGCATGTAGCATATAGCAGTTAGCATCCCATGACCCACAATGCACTTCTGCCATGACCCTCCCCCGCCAAATTCTTATTGGTTGACGTGTGTGTGACGATTGCTGACATTTTCTTCGTCTCTTCCGCGAATTAGATAAATAATATTATTTGATATTTTACGGTAATGTGTTAATAATTTCACACATAAATCGCTCCGGAGTATATGTCGCAGCCGCGGCTAAACTATGAAAAAAACTGCGACTTATAGTCCGAAAAATACGGTAATCAACTACTTCGTCAAGACATATTTCCCAAATAAGAATATATTGTATCATTTTGTAGCTCAAACTCTGCATAAAATTACTTCAAGATCGGTAAGCAAACCTAAATAATATTATTTGATATTTTACAGTAATGTGTTAATAATTTCACACATAAGTCACTCCGGAGTATATGTCGCACCCCCGGCCAAACTATGAGAAAAACTGCGACTTATAGTCCGAAATATACGGTAATTAACAACTTCCTCAAGACACATTTCCCAAAGAAGAATATGTGGTATCATTTTATAGCTCAAACTGCAAAAAATTACTTCAAGATCGGTAAGCCAAACCTAAATTATTCCATACATAATAATAATAATAATAATGGATTTTATTTGTAAAAAAGCACTTTACGTTGAGCAAACAACCTCAAAGTGCCACAGTGTAAAAAAATAGTAATAATAATAATAAAAAGATAATAAAAATAAATAAAATATAAAACTAGAAACAGCCCTATAGCTACAACCAGCATGCATGTCTATAAAAAGGCTTTTTTTAAAAAAAGATGGGTTTTTAAGCCTTTTTTAAAAGTATTTACAGTCTGAGGTGCCCTCAAGTGGTCAGGGAGAGTGTTCCACAGACTGGGAGCAGCGGGGGGTGGATCGGATAGTCCAAAAAATATTGTATATTTAATATTTATGGCCACTGTAACATTACACAGTTTGAACAGTGAATATATGGAAAATAAAACAGATAGAGCCTGCGTACCACTAGTGGTACATGTACCACAGTTAGAAAATCCCTGATTCAGAAAAAAAAAAAACCTGAGCTCACAGTGGCTGCTACATTTAAATTGTTGTGATTTATCCACAGGAGACATAAAACGCATTAAGCTCCATTCGACAGTTTGTTGTATCACATGCTCTGATTACATGCTATCTTTCCACCCTGGTATCCCCTGCAAGGCCGTTTGATAGCGGATGGGCTCCGTATTATCTGGATGGTAGCTCCATTTGCATTACAGCCATAATTATCTGCATGTATCAGATAAGCACTGTAATCAGCTTTAGCTGGGTGACAGGCTCGCGCTTTGCCGTGTTTAACAAGGGACTCAGCAGGGTATCCTCAAATAATCAGCTTGTCAGCTACAGACAAAAGGAGGCTCGCACCTTATGGAAATAACCGCTGAAAAAATACATATGTTTTTATTTGTGTACTTCTAAGAATATTCAAAGACAACATAGAAACAGAATGGGCGTTTTGGCTTGAGTAATAGTCCCCACACTAACAGTGCGCTACTTAAAAGACACATTGATACATGCTTTTTTTTATTTATCTTTGCTATTTGAGCTTATTGGACCCTAATTAGAATAAAAACCAAGAATCATCTTTTGATATGATGTACTTTGTCATGGTGATGCGCGTTTTGTCACCCCAAGATGCAAGAGGACCAGAAGGACAGGAATAGCAGGTAAGAGCTTGATTTAATGTACAAAAATTAAGAAACACAGGTACAAAAAAAGGCAAAAGAAATACCTAGCAGGGAGTCAAGAGTCCAAAAGGTAGCGTGCCGAGCACACGGGAATCTAAGATGAAACTTAGCACAAGAACGAGACATAAGATACCCACGTGAATGTTGCCTATAGCAAACAAAAGATCCAGGATGAACTGAGGTAGAAGGCAGGCTTAAATACTGGCAGTAATCAAGGATAACTAATATGAAAGATCCAGGATGAACTGAGGTAGAAGGCAGGCTTAAATACTGGCAGTAATCAAGGATGACTAATATGAATCAAGGATAACTAATATGAAAGATCCAGGATGAACTGAGGTAGAAGGCAGGCTTAAATACTGGCAGTAATCAAGGATAACAGGTGCGCGTTAACAGCGAGTAGCAGGTGGAACTAGAATAAACAAGGAAGAGCAAAACTAGGAACAGTAAAAGTCCAGAACAATCGAAAAAACACAAAAGGACTCAAAAACCAAAATAATGTACGATCCGGGTGGCGGATCATAGCAGTATTTAGTCCATACGTACACAAACGTGTACTTCATGTTTAGTAACATGCTAATGTTTATTCTTATACTTTTTCCCCCCCAAATTCCATTGTATGTCATACTCTTCTGACACCACCAGATGGCAGTATAAGTGTCCACATAAGTGGCCATAAGACCCCAATTCAGTAGTGTACACCATTTTGGAAATAAGAGCTAAAAGGTGCTTTCCACACTCAATATTCACTAAGACAGACCACAACTAAATGGGCTCGGAATACCAAATATTCCGGACCATAGGGTGCACAGCATTATAAGGCACATTGCCGATGAATGCTCTAATTTTACAATCTTTTTTCACATATAAGGCGCGCCGGATTATAAGGCGCATTAAGGGAGTCATATTATTATGATTTTTTTTCTAAATGTAAAATACTTCATTGTGGTCTACATAACATGTAATGGTGGTTCTTTGCTCAAAATGTTGCATGGATGATGTTCTACACATCTTCAAGTCGCTTTCTGACAGTTGCATCCGTTTTGTGGGCGGTCTTATTTACGTGGCTCACCTTCGACGCGGTCTTCTCCCCGTCATCTTTGTTGTAGCGGTGTAGCGTGCAAGGACGGAAGTGGAAGAAGTGTCAAAAGATGGCGTTAACTGTTTTAAAGACAATTGGACTTTACTTAACGTAACATAATAGTGTGAGAGTCCAGTCCATTGTGGATTTAACATAATAGTGAGAGTCCAGTCCATAGTGGATCTAACATAGTAGTGTGAGAGTCCAGTCCATAGTGGATCTAACATAATAGTGTGAAAGTCCAGTCCATAATGGATCCAACATAATAGTGAGAGGCCAGTTCATAGTGGATCTAACATAATAGTGTGAGAGTCCAGTCCATAGTGGATCTAACATAATAGTGAGAGGCCAGTTCATAATGGGTCCAGCAGGAGACCATCTCGAGCGGTGTCGCTTCCGGATGTTTTGTAGGCGGTCTCATTTACGTGGCTCACCTTCAACAGCGTCTTCTCCCCATCATCTTTGTTGTAGCGGTGTAGCGTGCAAGGACGTGAGTGGAAGAAGTGTCAAAAGATGGCGCTAACTGTTTTAATGACATTCAGACTTTACTTCAATCAATAACGGAGCAACATCTCCTTAACCGGAAACAACGACACCGGAAATGTGTCCCGTGAAAAAACTTCTGACCGTAACTCGAATAACTAAAGTTCTTTGGGTGAATAATGTAAACTCACTACACCGGTATGTTTTAGCACTTTCATGGCGAGTTTACTGACAGATATAAGTAAGAACTTTATACTACTTTGTATTAGAAATGGCAACAGTGGAGGATGAATGTCCCAAAACAGAAGAAGCTTATCAACGACAGTGTCGACACGGACTACAAAGGTGGATGCGCGTAATTTTTTAGGATTTATCCCAAATACAGATCAGCAGGTACCAGAAGGTAAGAAAAGTTTATTTTGCATAATATTGCGAAACAAAACGGCAGATAATATGTCTTACCTTATACACAGACCATGATAATACTCGTATGTTGAAGCACATCAAGCGGTGTGGTTTCATAGCTCACCAAATTCGTACTAAAACATTTAGATCGACTTTTGAGTGCGTTGTGTAATGTTCGATATTTTCAATGGAACATACAAAATGTTGGTGTTGTTTACTTGAGTCATATTGCCATCATAGTACAGCCTACACATATCTCTTATGTTTGACTGCCATCTACTGGTCACACTTATCATTAGACCATGTACCAAATAAAATTGCTTCGAGGTCGGTAAGCAAAACCAGAATTATTCTGTATATTAGATTATAAGGTGCACTGGCGAGTAAAGTGAAGAAGAAAAAAAGGTTTTAAGTGCGCCTGATAGTCCGGACAATCCGGTACATTCGAGTACAGTAAGGACCTGGTCTACTAAAGGCTTGCGTGTATCAAAAGACCTGCAAACTTGATAGCGCACACAACGCTGATGTATTAAGCTCGTTTGCTGACGAGTGCATCTCTTAAACGTGCTAAATAGTGAGCCCAATTTAGCAAGTCTGTCTTCATATGCAAAATTCTCGATGATAACCAAATCAGGAGGTGAAAAGTAGCTTTCAAAATAAAAGCCTGCTGAATTGTTCCCTAGTCTGCATCCGAGTCCTATTTTTGACCAAGAAAAATAAAACTTCTTGAAACATGCATTTTTTTGTTTCTGGATTGCAGCTGCCAGTGTTTTGTTTTTTTTGCGAAACATCTTCAGGGCACAACAAACCCCGTTTCCATATGAGTTGGGAAATTTAGTTTGATGTAAATATAAACGGAATACAATGATTTGCAAATCCTTTTCAACCCATATTCAGATGAATGCACTACAAAGACAAGATATTTGATGTTCAAACTCATAAACTTTATTTTTTTTTTGCAAATGATAATTAACTTAGAATTTCATGGCTGCAACACTCTACAACAATCCGGAAGGTTATTTTCCTTTGTTCTGGAGGACACAACGTCCACAGTTTCCAAATATAATTTGAAATGTGGACTCGTCAGACCACATAACACTTTTCCACGTTGCATCAGTCCATCTTAGATGAGCTCAGGCCCAGCGAAGCCGGCAGCGTTTCTGGGTGTTGTTGATAAATGGGTTTGGCTTTGCGTAGTAGAGTTTTAACTTGCACTTACAGATGTAGCGACCGACTGTAGTTACCGACAGTGGTTTTATGAAGTTTTCCTGAGCCCACGTGGTGATATCCTTTACACACTGATGTCGGTTTTTGATGCAGTACCGCCTGAGGGATCAAAGGTCCGTAATATCATTGCTTACTTGCAGTGATTTCACCAGATTCTCTGAACATTTTGATGATTTTACGGACCGTAGATGGTAAAATCCCTAAATTCCTTGCAATAGCTCGTTAAAAAATGTTCTTCTAAAACTGTACGACAATTTGCTTACAGAGTGGTGACCCTCGCCCCATCCTTGTTTGTGAATTACTTAGCATTTCATGGAAGCTGCTTTTATACCCAATCATGGCACCCACCTGTTCCCAATTAGCCTGCACACCTGTGGGATGTTCCAAATAAGTATTTTATGAGCATTCCTCAACTTTATCAGTATTTATTGCCACCTTTCCCAACTTCTTTGTCACATGTTGCTGGCATCAAATTCTAAAGTTAATGATTATTTGCAAAATAAAAAATGTTTATGAGTTTCAACATCAAATATGTTGTCTTTGTAGCATATTCAACTGAATATGGGTTGAAAATAATTTGCAAATCATTGTATTCTGTTTATATTTACATCTAACACAATTTCCCAACTCATATGGAAACGGGGTTTGTAAAAATAGGTTATGTTATCTAAATGGTCTTCCCAGAAAAGGCCGTATTGATGAGTTTTGTGTTGTTCCACGACACAGACACCACAGGTTGTAGCGGGAAATGAGTGTCTCCATGGCAGCAACCGGAATTGCATGCAAAAACTTCATTTAAATGGGGGGGAACTGCACCGCTTTTGCACTTATATGCACAATTTTAGAAGTTGCACACCCTATTTCACGCGTGTTACCCGGGAGCTTCGTTGAACAGGTCCTACATGTGACACTAGGCGTGGAAACGTGTACAAGTCCAAGTAAAAGTTGAACTTTGAACAAAATGCCATGTTTAACTTTTTTGATGATTTCTAATTATTGCATTTGCAAAATGTTATTAAAACACAAGGGAACAGCACTTTTGGAGCAGCTTTAAGCTATGAAGAAAACATGTGGTCCTCCCAAGAGAGGACATATCCTGGGCGGTCTGGACAACAGCATGGAGCCAGATGGTGGAGGGGAGACGTATAGCTAGCGTCATGTTAAAAGAAATCTCTTCTGTCCCGAAATAGCCGGTACATTATGTCCTGCCACTTAGCTTGCATGCTGTTATTTTGCTAGTATTTATTGCCTTTGGCACTCTGGTCATACGGACGCTGTGTTAATGTTTTACACTAAACTTAATGTATTAACGATGTTGAATCGTAAATTAGTTATTTTTTAGTTTTACAATAAATGAGCAAATAAACAGTGGCAGGAATTTTTTTTTTTCACAATTCTGTCCAAAGTGCAGCCCAGGGCCTAATTTAGGGCATAATGGGCATACATATGTATTCTAACTAAATCATTATAAAATAGATATTAGTAGATATTTGTTTGAATAATTATGTGTAAGTTATCACACAACTTGTGTTCTTAAAGACTGTTGCTATAGTTATTATCAATTGTGCTAAAATAGTACTTTTCTCTCTGTACAAAGGGACAACTGGCAATCCAAGATTGTGACTCGTCTCATATTTGGTTCGTGTCCAGAACATCGAGTACCGTGACGCAGACAAAGCAGACAAAGCAGAGACAGAGCGATATCACAAGTGTCAGCACATTTACATTTCTGAATAATCATATATTGTGTCCAATTGAGGCTGCTGAAATTACAGAAACAGCCTCAGTGATGTAACCAGGGATCTCCCCAAAAAATAGAGGAGCACGTAGGCTGGACCTTAGAGTGTGGTGGGAGATTGTAACTGAGTGTGCAGCCCTAAACCTCTCTCCTCATTGAGCCAAATTGAACTCTGTCTCTGCATAATTACTTGCTTCTTGTCTGTTTAATAGATGTCATCAGTGTTTGAACCTGACAATGTTACACGTGTATATATATATTCTGTGAACGTCCGCCATAGTGGAAATTTAGTTTTTGGTGTATTTTTTTGGTCAGAATGACACAATAGAATATGATATGCACTACACAAATGTACACCTTGGCTCTAAGGAGAATATCGTATTTAAGATGTTTTGTTCAGATAGCTTAAGCATAAAAGCAAATAATTTATTTTACACTTACATGCTACATGACTCCGGCTTATTAGTGATTCCTAGAGCCCAGAAAAAAGTCTGCGGGCTATAGAGCGTTTTCCGTTCGGGCTCCAGTACTCTGGAATGCCCTCCCGGTAACAGTTCGAGATGCTACCTCAGTAGAAGCATTTAAGTCTCACCTTAAAACTCATCTGTATACTCTAGCTTTTAAATAGACCTCCTTTTTAGACCAGTTGATCTGCCGCTTCTTTTCTTTTTTCTCCTATGTCCCCCCCTCCTTTGTGGTCCGATGACCATGGATGAAGTACTGGCTGTCCAGAGTCGAGACCCAGGATGGACCGCTCGTCGGGACCCAGGATGGACCGCTCGCCTGTGTATCGGTTGGGGACATCTCTACGCTGCTGATCCGCCTCCGCTTGGGATGGTTTCCTGTGGACGGGACTCTCGCTGCTGTCTTGGATCCGCTTTGAACTGAACTCTCGCGGCTGTGTTGGAGCCACTATGGATTGAACTTTCACAGTATCATGTTAGACCCGCTCGACATCCATTGCTTTCGGTCCCCTAGAAGGGTGGGGGGGTGGGGGTTGCCCACATCTGAGGTCCTCTCCAAGGTTTCTCATAGTCAGCATTGTCACTGGCGTCCCACTGGATGTGAATTCTCCCTGCCCACTGGGTGTGAGTTTTCCTTGCCTTTTTGTGGGTTCTTCCGAGGATGTTGTAGTCGTAATGATTTGTGCAGTCCTTTGAGACATTTGTGATTTGGGGCTATATAAATAAACATTGATTGATTGATTGAATAGAGTTATATTTCTATTTGTAGTTATCTATACTTTCTGAATAAAAAATGTGATGATGTTCAATTCTGATTCTGTTTCTGATTCTGAGAAGCGGGTATGGGATGTCGGGGGTTCTATCACGGAAATGACTGATATCAAAGGGAAGCACAGTGTCAAGGGGGACTTTGGCAAATGGCGGCATTCAGCAAGGTCGTCTCTTCATTTGCCAGCGGGACGGCGAGCGGTGGCTTGCATAGCGGGACTATCGCTCTGTGACTGTCTGACAAGCCAGGGTGGCGCTCCATCTTGTGTCACGGCGGTGTCTAGAAGGGGCACGGTGCTGAGCAAAGTGCCCTCTCTCCGCATCCCAGAAACATCCATCACATGGTTCCCTAGCGGGGCGTGGGTAACGGATGGACTCCCGTCCGTAGCGCTAATCAATCCGACTCTCGCTGCCTCTCTCCGGGAACATTTATGACCTGCTATAAAGCAGGCCTTTGGGGCATTACAGCACCCAGTAATCCTGCTAAGTGAGCAATATTTCCCATCTCTGGAGCTGCAGTTAGACGTGCTCAGGCCATAAATAGCAGAGTTAATCTGTGGCCGTGACTTCTCCGCCAACCCTAAGCGGCCACCAGCCCAGCGGGACCAGAAGGGAGCCACCTGCCGGCCTAGGTAAAACAATCTCAAGACAAAACGATGAGGTAGTCATCATTGACGAAGGCGTTCAATAAATGAGTGCTTCATCTACGCCTTGTAGTGCCGAGAAGGAAACACCCACTAACTGCAAAAGAACGACAAACCCCGTTTTCATATAATATTGTGTTAGATGTAAATAGAAACAGAATACAATCATTTTCAACCCATATTCAGTTGAATATGCTACAAAGACAACATATTTGATGTTCAAACTGATAAAAATTTCATTTTTTTCCAAAAAGTCATTAACTTTAGAATTTGATGCCAGCAACACGTGACAGAAAAGTTGGGAAAGGTGGCAATAAATACTGATAAAGTTGAGGAATGCTCATCAAACACTTATATGGAACATCCCACAGGTGTGCATTGGGAACAGGTGGGTGCCATGATTGGGTATAAAAACAGCTTCCCAAAAAATTTCACAAGAAAGGATGGGGCGAGGTACACCCCTTTGTCCACAACTGCGTGAGCAAATAGTCAAACAGTTTAAGAACAACATTTCTCAAAGTGCAATTGCAAGAAATTTAGGGATTTCAACATCTACGCTCCATAATATCATCAAAAGGTTCAAAGAATCTGGAGAAATCACTCCACGTAGGCGGCATGGCCGGAAACCAACATTGAATGACCGTGACCTTCCATCCCTCAGACGGCACTGTATCAAAAACCGACATCAATCTCTAAAGGATATCACCACATGGGCTCAGGAACACTTCAGAAAACCACTGTCATTAAATACAGTTTGTCGCTACATCTGTAAATGTAAGTTAAAGCTCTACTATGCAAAGCGAAAGCCATTTATCAACAACATCCAGAAACGCCGCCGACTTCTCCGGGCCCGAGATCATCTAAGATGGACTGATGCAAAGTGGAAAAGTGTTCTGTGGTCTGACGAGTCCACATTTCAAATTGTTTATGGAAATATTCGGCATGGTGTCATCCAGACCAAAGGGGAAGCGAACGATCCAGACTGTTATCGACACAAAGTTCAAAAGCCAGCATGTGTGATGGTATGGGGGTGCATTAGTGCCCAAGGCATGGGTAACTTACACATCTGTGAAGGCACCATTAATGCTGAAAGGTACATACAGGTTTTGGAACAACATATGCTGCCATCTAAGCGCCGCCTATTTCATGGACGCCCCTGCTTATTTCAGCAAGACAATGCCAAGCCACATTCAGCACGTGTTACAACAGCGTGGTTTTGTAAACAAATAGTGCGGATAAATTACTGGCCCGCCTGCAGTCCAGACCTGTCTCCCATGGAAAATGTGTGGCGCATTATGAAGCGTAAAATACGACAGCGGAGACCCCGGACTGTTGAAGGACTGAAGCTCTACATAAAACAAGAATGGGAAAGAATTCCACTTTCAAAGCTTCAACAATTAAGTTCCCAAACGTCTATTGAGTGTTGTTAAAAGAAAAGGTGATGTAACACAGTGGTGAACATGCCCTTTCCCAACTACTTTGGCACGTGTTGCAGCCATGAAATTCTAAGTTAATTATTATTTGCAAAAAAAAAAACAAAGTTTATATTTGTAGTGCATTCATGTGAATATGGGTAGAAATTGATTTTCAAATAATTTATTCCGTTTATATTTACATCTAACACAATTTCCCAACTCATATGGAAACAGGATTTGTAGTGCCTAGAACGAAACAGACTAACTGCAAAAGCACTATGATATACAGTAACACTAATGATACTGTGATACCACAGTTCTCTCTCATAATTTTCTCATAATCATTCATCTATTTTGGAGATGCTCCCTTGAGGATTCCAAAGTAAGGGCAGACCCTGCAGTAAACCAGGTTGGCCTGAACTGATGTCAGCTCAGGTATGACCGATGTAACAATTGTTTGAGAAGGTTAACTGAGGAGAGTTGTGTTTCCACCAGCCTTGTCAGGAACAGCCCAGCAGGAGATACTGTAAATCTGTAAAACGTTGGCAATCAATGGCCGCGAAGGATGATGGGCCAACTGTGCACTTATGACCGATTGTAATGCCGAGCATTGATACCATGTATTCCGAACACACCCCTTGTATCGCGGAACCTGCTGTTTATATGTCTATGAAAACAACACAGTGATATCAAGGAGGCAGGAAAAAAGGAAAGCTGGGTAGGTGTGATATATACTGTCTATTTGGTCAAAGCTAGGGACCGAAAAATCTGCGGTGGTACCTCAACTTTTGAGTGGTTTGATGTATAAGTTGTCCCTCTGCTTTTTATTATGCTAAGTTTTTATTATTGCTGAGTTGTTGGGGGCTTCACGGTGGCAGAAGGGTTAGTGCGTCTGCCTCACAACACGAAGGTCCTGAGTAGTCCTGGGTTCAATCCCGGGCTCGGGATCTTTCTGTGTGGAGTTTGCATGTTCTCCCCGTGAATGCCTGGGTTCCCTCCGGGTACTCCGGCTTCCTCCCACCTCCAAAGACATGCACCTGGGGATAGGCCCCTCCCACCTCCAAAGACATGCACCTGGGGATAGGCCCCTCCCACCTCCAAAGACATGCACCTGGGGATAGGTTGATTGGCAACACTAAATGGTCCCTAGCGTGTGAATGTGAGTGTGACGGACTCTTGCCGTCGTCGCTCGGGTTCAGTGGACCACCCAGGAAGGACATGCTTTTGAGCAGGTTCGACTTCTTTATTTTTCAATAAAGCTTGGTTGCAGCTTGGATTGCTTTTCAGCTCCTTCCTCCACTGCTCGTTCCCGGTCTGCTTTTCAGCCGCCGTCATCGTCGTTCTTGTTTTGTGTTGCTCTCGCTTCTCATGTGCTGCCGACTTGCCGCCATCTTGGCACGCTGCGGCAATGCCCCGCCGTCGGCCCATCGGCTCCGCCTCTCCACAGTGAGTGTGAATATTGTCTGTCTACCTGTATTGGCCCTGTAATGAGGTGCCGACTTGTCCAGGGTGTACGACACCTTCCGCCTGATTGTAACTGAGATAGGCATCAGCGCCCCCCGCGACCCCAAAGGGAATAAGCGGTAGAAAATGGATGGATGGATAAGTTGCAAGAATGATTTGTATTATAAGCCTCCCCGCTGCTGGTTGTAATATTCGCCCGGGTCATACTATGATTTTTTTCAAAATTTAAAACACTATCTTGTGGTCTACATCAGTGGTCTACAAACTTTTTTGCACCACGGACCGGTTTAATCTAGGCATTATTTTGAGGGAGCGGCTTTCCATGTGTGCCAGATAAATACCACAAAAATAAGTGCATGAAATATACAACTGACTATAACTGTCATGATCCGTGGCCCGGATCATGTTTTGGTATTTTCGGTTAGTTTTGGACTCCCTCAGTTCCTGTTTTGTGCACCCTTGAGTTTGTTTTAGTTACCATGGTTGCTTATTATTTTCACCTGCCTCTGATTGGTGTTTGGGACGCTCACCTGTTCCCCGAGCACTAATCAGAGGCATTATTTAAGCCTGTCTTTGCCAGTCAATAATTTCCCATTGCACACTAGGCAATATCTCACAACACACTACTGTAGCATTACACCATGTTCCAAATATAATTGCATCGAGGTCAGTAAGCACAACCAGAATTATGCCGTACATCAGGCTCACTGTCGATTTTTGAGAAAATGAAAGGGTTTTAAGTGCGCCTTGTAGTCTGAAAAATACGGTATAGCCTTAGTCTTCCTTCTTATTGTCATTCAAATTTGAACTTGACAGTGCAGATAAGAACTACATTTAGTTGCAATAGCTGGTTGTAGTCCAGGATAAAAGAACAATAAGGTGCAGATATAAAAAAATAGATTACTGTACAAATAAATATATGTCTCTTTTGCATATGCATCCAGGTTTATGGATGTATGTTATATTGTCTTTATATTGCAGACAGTTAATCCATTTTTGGGGGGAATAGAGGGAATTATTACGATGTGTTCAACAGTCTTACGGCCTTACATCTGCTACTGATGCTGTGGAACCTCTTTCTAGAGTCCAGCAGTGAAAACAGTCCTCGGTGGGTCTGGGAGGAGCCTCTGTAGATTTTCTGAGCACTGGTCAGGCGACGGCTTTTTGCGATTTCCCGGATAGGAGGAAGAGAAGTCCTGATGATCTTTTCCGCCGTCCTCACCACTCCCTGCAGAGACTTCCAGTCCGAGGCACTACAGGCTCCAGTCCGGTCAGAAATGCAGTAGGTCAGTAGGATCTCTGTAGCGGCTCTGGAGAACGTGCCGAGAACGAGGTGAGGTAGCTGTGCTCGATTTCATCCGACGAACAAAAGTGCATGCGCTGCTGAGCTCTTTTTACAAGAGCTCCGGTGTGTCGGGACCAGGTCACGTTCTCACATTTTAAATCTTTCACTGGCAATGTTTTTGCGAGTCAAGCCGCGGACTAGCTTCCGCCCGGAAAAAAATGGTTTGTGAGTATTTGGTGCAGTGCGTCTCCCATAACAGTGTGACCTCGGACTACGTTAAGGTAACGTGTGGAGTTCCCCTGGGTTCGGTCCTTGGCCCTGTACTCTTCAGCATCTACATGCTGCCGCTAGGTGACATCATACGCAAATACGGTATTAGCTTTCACTGTTATGCTGATGACACCCAACTCTACATGCCCCTAAAGCTGACCAACACGCCGGATTGTAGTCAGCTGGAAGCGTGTCTTAATGAAATTAGACAATGGATGTCCGCTAACTTTTTGCAACTTAACGCCAAAAAAACGGAAATGCTGATTATCGGTCCTGCTAGACACCGACCTCTATTTAATAATACAACTTTAACATTTGACAACCAAATAATAAAACAAGGTGACTTGGTAAAAAATCTGGGTATTATCTTCGACCCAACTCTCTCCTTTGAGGCACACATTAAAAGCGTTACTAAAATGGCCTTCTTTCATCTCCGTAATATCGCTAAAATTCGCTCCATTTTGTCCACTAAAGACGCCGAGATCACTATCCATGCGTTTGTTACGTCTCGTCTCGATTACCGTAACGTATTATTTTCGGGTCTCCCCATGTCCAGCATTAAAAGATTACAGTTGGTACAAAATGCGGCTGCTAGACTTTTGACAAGAACAAGAAAGTTTGATCATATTACGCCTGTACTGTATATACCTTTATATACATATATACATACATATATACCTATACTGTATATACCTTTATATACATACATATATACCTGTACTGTATATACCTTTATATACATATATACATACATATATACCTATACTGTATATACCTTTATATACATATATACATACATATATACCTATACTGTATATACCTTTATATACATATATACATACATATATACCTATACTGTATATACCTTTATATACATATACACATCTGAGGTCCTCTCCAAGGTTTCTCATAATCAGCATTGTCACTGGCGTCCCACTGGATGTGAATTCTCCCTGCCCACTGGGTGTGAGTTTTCCTTGCCCTTTTGTGGGTTCTTCCGAGGATGTTGTAGTCGTAATGATTTGTGCAGTCCTTTGAGACATTTGTGATTTGGGGCTATATAAATAAACATTGATTGATTGATTGATTGAGATTGTCGACAAATATAATTGTCGCGGACAAATTTTATTGTCGACATTTGTCGACAATAATTGTTACAACAGATCTAGCAAAACACAGACGACAGAAGGCACTATTTGGCAGAGTATTGCCAGAGATTCTATAGCAACTATCTCCTCTTCAGCAACTCCTGCTGCTGCTGCTTGGCTCCATCCCATTTTATTTCATTTCTTTCTTCCCATCATGTATCAACATGTCTCCCTCAGGAACCTTTGACTTTGAGCAGAGAGGCCTCCGCCGCTTTATTGCCGGAAGGCCAAATCTCTCCATCACGCCAGAGGGGCAGAAGTCAAGGCCTTCAACCCCTCGGCACCCTCAAGTCTCGGCAAAACCTGCTCGGCTCAGCCAACCTCCCCCAGGCTGCCTTGCTTATCAGCCGGGAAAGGTTGCTGACATTTTAAATCTCTCGGCTCGGGTCAAAAACACAACATTGTTTCCGCGCTCTGAGATAAGCGGAGACATGACATGGTAAAAGCAATTCAGTGGAAGTTTTGAAGATTTTGGACAATTCTTACTAAAGTGAGGAAAAACACTTTATTTACTAAAACGGAGAGAGGTCAAACAAAAGGTTTTGCTATGAATATCTTTATCCAATGCATGAACAATTTATCTAGTGGATGTTCAACTCTTAAAGTTCACAGCTAGGGACATGTTTAAGACATATTGCAGTCTACATGTATCTCTTATGTTTGACTGCCATCTACTGCTCACACTTATCATTACACCATGTATCAAATTAAATAGCTTTGAGGTCGGTAAGCAAAACCAGAATTATCCCTTACTTAAGGCGCACTGTTGAGTTTCGAGAAAAAAACTATGATTTTAAGTGCACCTTATAGTCTGGAAAATACGGTATTGCTGAAAAATAATTACTAAACTTGGAAATAATAACCGAGAGAGACACCTTTTTGCTCGGTAGAGTATGGCAAAGCTTGATGAGGTTATCACTACAAGGCTCAGTATCAATGAACCTGCAATCGATTCCAAGCCTGTGAGCTCAGATTTCAACTCCCTCACAAATAGAGGAATACGGGAATTTAACTACACACACAACGGAGAGGTCAAACAAAAGGTTTGCTATGAATATCTTCACCAATGCATGAACAATTTATCTAATGGAAGTTCAAATCTTAAAGTTCACAGCAAGAGACATGTTTAAGACACTGTGCAGTCTGCACGTATCTCTTATGTTTGACTGCCATCTACTGCTCACACTTACCATTACACCATGTATCAAATTAAATAGCTTTGAGGTCGGTAAGCAAAACCAGAATTATTCCTTACATTCGGCACTAATGTAGGTATTATAAGGCACACTGTCGAGTTTAGAGAAAAAAACAATGATTTTGAGAGCACCTTATAGTCCGGAAAATACGGTACTACTAAAAACCGATCGCGAAACTTGGAAATAATTACTGAGAGAGCCACCTTGTTGCTCGGTAGAGTACGGCAAAGCTTGATGAGGTTATCACTCACGTCCTGGTAAAGGTCACATGACCACACATACCAAGCATTATCCACTCATTTGGGCAAAATCCAGTCAGTATCACATTCTGTATCCTTATCGGCAGAAAAAAATAACATTTTATTCACATGGTACTATCGACTATCCATATCCCTTGTATCAAACACCATTAAATGCTGGTAGACTGTACCATTCTGATAGTACCATTCCCCTATGAAGTCTTATCTACAAGGCTCAGTATCAATGAACCTGCAATCCATTCCAAGCCTGCGAGCTGAGGTTTCAACTCCCTCACAAATAAAGCAATACGGGAATTTAACTACACACACAACAGAGAAGTCAAACAAAAAAGTTTTGCTATGAATATCTTGATCCAATGCATGGACTATTTATCTAGTGGATGTTAAACTCTTAAAGTTCACAGCTAGGGACATGTTTAAGACATATTGCAGTCTACACGTATCTCTTATGTTTGACTGCCATCTACTGCTCACACTTATTATTACTATTTATAATAAAATAGCTTTGAGGTCGGTAAGCAAAACCATAATTATTCCTTACATTAGGCACTAATGAAGGTATTATAGATACACTGTCGAGTTTCGAGAAAAAAACAATGATTCTAAGTGCGCCTTATAGTCCGGAAAATACGGTGCTACTGAAAACCGATTGCGAAACTCGGAAATAGTAACTGAGAGAGCCACCTTAATGCTCGGTAGAGTACGGCAAAGCTTGATGAGGTAATCACTCACGTCCTGGTGAAGGTCACATGACCACACATACCAAGCATTATCCATTCATATGGGCAAAATCCAGTCAGTATCACATTTTGTATCCGTATCGGCAGAAAAAAAGACATTTGATCCCAATGGTGACAATCAAGCTGATATTATCAACTATCCGTATCCCAATATCAAATACCAATAAATACTGGTAGACTCTAATTTGTCGCAAGAACAAAGGATAGTATCATTCCTCTATGAAGTCTTATCTACAAGGTTCAGTATCAATGAACCTGCAATCATTTCCAAGCCTGCGAGCTCAGATTTCAACTCCCTCACAAATAGAGCAATACGGGAATTTAACTACACACACAACGGAAATGTCAAACAAAAGATTTTGCTATGAATATCTTTATCCAATGCATGAACAATTCAGCAAGAGACATGTTTAAGACATACTGCAGTCTACACGTATCTCTTATGTTTGACTGCCATCTACTGCTCACACTTATCATTACACCATGTATCAAATTAAATAGCTTTGAGGTCGGTAAGCAAAACCATAATTATTCCTTACATTCGGCACTAATGTAGGTATTATAGATACAGTGTCGAGTTTCGCGAAAAAAACAATGATTCTAAGTGTGCCTTATAGTCCGGAAAATACGGTGCTACTGAAAACCGATTGCGAAACTCGGAAATAGTAACTGAGAGAGCCACCTTAATGTTCGGTAGAGTACGGCAAAGCTTGATAAGGTTATCACTCACGTCCTGGTGAAGGTCACATGACCACACATACCAAGCATTATCCACTCATTTGGGCAAAATCCAGGCAGTATCACATTCTGTATCCTTATCGGCAGAAAAAAATAACATTTTATTCACATGGTACTATCGACTATCCATATCCCTTATATCAAACACCAATAAATGCTGGTAGACTCTAATTTGTGTTGAAAGAACAAAGGATAGTATCATTCCCTTATGAAGTCTTATCTACAAGGCTCAGTATCAATGAACCTGCAATCATTTCCAAGCCTGCGAGCTGAGGTTTCAACTCCCTCACAAATAGAGCAATACGGGAATTTAACTACACACACAACATAGGGGTCGAACAAAAAAGTTTTGCTAAGAATATCTTGATCCAATGCATGAAAAATTTATCTAGTGGATGTTCAACTCTTAAAGTTCATAGCTAGGGACATGTTTAAGACATAGTGCAGTCTACACGTAGCTCTTATGTTTGACTGCCATCTACTGCTCACACTTATCATTACACCATGTATCAAATTAAATAGCTTTGAGGTCGGTAAGCAAAACCATAATTATTCCTTACATTAGGCACTAATGTAGGTATTAAAGATACACTGTCGAGCTTCGAGAAAAAAACAATGATTCTAAGTGCGCCTTATAGTCCGGAAAATACGGTGCTACTGAAAACCGATTGCGAAACTCGGAAATAGTAACTGAGAGAGCCACCCTAATGCTCGGTAGAATACGGCAAAGCTTGATGAGGTTATCACTAACATGCTGGTAAAGGTCACATGACCACACATACCAAGCATTATCCATTCATATGGGCAAAATCCAGGCAGTATCACATTCTGTATCCTTATCGGCAGAAAAAAATAAAATTTTATTCACATGGTACTATCGACTATCCATATCCCTTATATCAAACACCAACAAATGCTGGTAGACTCTAATTTGTGTTGAAAGAACAAAGGATAGTACCATTCCCTTATGAAGTCTTATCTACAAGGCTCAGTATCAATGAACCTGCAATCCATTCCAAGCCTGCGAGCTGAGGTTTCAACTCCCTCACAAATAGAGCAATACGGGAATTTAACTACACACACAACAGAAAGGTCAAACAAAAAGGTTTTGCTATGAATATCTTGATCCAATGCATGAACTACTTATCTAGTGGATGTTCAACTCTTAAAGTTCACAGCTAGGGACATGTTTAAGACATATTGCAGTCTACACGTATTTCTTATGTTTGACTGCCATCTACTGCTCACACTTATTATTACTATTTATAATAAAATAGCTTTGAGGTCGGTAAGCAAAACCATAATTATTCCTTACATTCGGCACTAATGAAGGTATTATAGATACACTGTCGAGCTTCGAGAAAAAAACAATGATTCTAAGTGCGCCTTATAGTCCGGAAAATACGGTGCTACTGAAAACCGATTGCGAAATTCGGAAATAGTAACTGAGAGAGGCACCTTAATGCTCGGTAGAGTACGGCAAAGCTTGATGAGGTTATCACTAACATGCTGGTAAAGGTCACATGACCACACATACCAAGCATTATCCATTCATATGGGCAAAATCCAGTCAGTATCACATTTCGTATCCATATCGGCAGAAAAAAAAGACATTTGATCCCCATGGTATCATTTGGCTGATATTATTGGCTATCCATATCCCTATATCAAATACCAATAAATGCTGGTAGACTGTAATTTGTGGTGAGAACATAGGATAGTACCATTCCTCTATGAAGTCTTATCTACAAGGCTCAGTATCAATGAACCTGCAATCATTTCCAAGCCTGCGAGCTGAGGTTTCAACTCCCTCACAAATAGAGCAATACGGGAATTCAACTACACACACAACGGAAATGTCAAACAAAAGATTTTGCTATGAATATCTTTATCCAATGCATGAACAATTCAGCAAGAGACATGTTTAAGACATACTGCAGTCTACACGTATCTCTTATGTTTGACTGCCATCTACTGCTCACACTTATCATTACACCATGTATCAAATTAAATAGCTTTGAGGTCGGTAAGCAAAACCATAATTATTCCTTACATTCGGCACTAATGTAGGTATTATAGATACAGTGTCGAGTTTCGCGAAAAAAACAATGATTCTAAGTGTGCCTTATAGTCCGGAAAATACGGTGCTACTGAAAACCGATTGCGAAACTCGGAAATAGTAACTGAGAGAGACACCTTAATGTTCGGTAGAGTACGGCAAAGCTTGATAAGGTTATCACTCACGTCCTGGTGAAGGTCACATGACCACACATACCAAGCATTATCCACTCATTTGGGCAAAATCCAGGCAGTATCACATTCTGTATCCTTATCGGCAGAAAAAAATAACATTTTATTCACATGGTACTATCGACTATCCATATCCCTTATATCAAACACCAATAAATGCTGGTAGACTCTAATTTGCGTTGAAAGAACAAAGGATAGTATCATTCCCTTATGAAGTCTTATCTACAAGGCTCAGTATCAATGAACCTGCAATCCATTCCAAGCCTGCGAGCTGAAGTTTCAACTCCCTCACAAATAGAGCAATACGGGAATTTAACTACACACACAACAGAAAGGTCAAACAAAAAGGTTTCGCTATGAATATCTTGATCCAATGCATGAACTATTTATCTAGTGGATGTTAAACTCTTAAAGTTCACAGCTAGGGACATGTTTAACACATATTGCAGTCTACACGTATTTCTTATGTTTGACTGCCATCTACTGCTCACACTTATTATTACTATTTATAATAAAATAGCTTTGAGGTCGGTAAGCAAAACCATAATTATTCCTTACATTCGGCACTAATGAAGGTATTATAGATACACTGTCGAGCTTCGAGAAAAAAACAATGATTCTAAGTGCGCCTTATAGTCCGGAAAATACGGTGCTACTGAAAACCGATTTCGAAACTCGGAAATAGTAACTGAGAGAGCCACCTTGTTGCTCGGTAGAGTACGGCAAAGCTTGATGAGGTAATCACTCACATCCTGGTGAAGGTCACATGACCACACATACCAAGCATTATCCACTCATTTGGGCAAAATCCAGTCAGTATCACATTTCGTATCCGTATCGGCAGAAAAAAAAGACATTTGATCCCAATGGTGACAATCAAGCTGATATTATCGACTATCCGTATCCCAATATCAAATACCAATAAATACTGGTAGACTCTAATTTGTCGCAAGAACAAAGGATAGTACCATTCCTCTATGAAGTCTTATCTACAAGGCTCAGTATCAATGAACCTGCAATCCATTCCAAGCCTGCGAGCTGAAGTTTCAACTCCCTCACAAATAAAGCAATACGGGAATTTAACTACACACACATGCGCTGTAATGGAGTTAGAGAGATACCAGTCTGGTGCACACATAAAGCATCGCCTTTATCTCTCTTAACAATCAGACTAATTACGTTCATTTGAGGTGTCCAATTAATGGTCTATTGTCAGCCGCTGGCTAAGTGTTTCTCTCGCCTTCTTAGACTGCCGCACACACGGACACAGTCAAATCTGCAATTAGCACCAGGAAAATGTATTTACCACCACTTGCCTGAGCTCTGACTCGCTCCAATTATGCCTGATCAATTCTGTCAGGGGGGGTGAAGAAGCGGAGTGCCCCCACGGAAAAAGGCCGTTTGTTGACAAAGTGGCAACAAAGCCCTCCAGAACGCCCGCAGGCAGGAGCGTTATGCAGATTTTCATCTGGTAAATTCACAAGTACACAACAGAGTATTCTAGAAGCTGCACGGTATACCAATGTTAGTATAGTACCACGATACTAATGAAACATATTCAGTACTATACCGCCTCTGAAAAGTAACCAAAACCACCGCCACGTCGTGCCATTGCTGGTTTACGAGAAGAGGAGCATGTTCGGCAGTGCACACACACAGAGTACCTACAAGCAGGCACTTTGTATGGACAGAAAAGGGAGAATGGGCACATTTTGGCTTAAAAACTAACTATAAAGGTGAATTTATAACACTTAAAACCCCTCAGGAAGAGGTGCTTTCAGACATGGCTAGCTAGCTAGTGACTAAAATCAAGTCTAAACTTCTAAATCACTAATCCTCGCCTGCATGGCAACAAATAAAGTAAGTTTCTTCCAAGTATATTATCACTGGAGAACGAGGAATAGCTAAACATGCTTCACTACAAACTGTAGCTCACCAGCGTCACAAAATAAACAAACGCCATTGTTGGATCTACACCTGACATCCACTGTAATGATACCAAGTACAGGAGTGTATCTAGTGGGATCTGAGCCGAGGATGCCGTTGTGCAGCCCTTTGAGACACTCGCGATTTAGGGCTATGTACCTAAACATTGATTGAGTGATAGACGATACTACTATGATTACGTCAATATTTTTTGGCATCACAACATCTTCTTTGTATTATGTTTATAAACTCAGGAAATATGTCCCTGGACACATGAGGACTTTGAATACGACCAATGTATGATCCTGTAACGACTTGGTATCGGATTGATACCCAAATTTGTGGTATCAGCCAAAACTAATGTCAAGTATCAAACAACAGAGGAAAAAAATGTTTTTTTTGAGGTTCCCTTTATTTAGAAAAGTACGGAAAAGTATCAAAATTGTGATTATAATCGTGTCTACAGTTTTAAAGACTTTTGGCACATCAAGTTTCCAGCAAGCTGACAAATGCTTTAAGGGGAACTGCACTTTATTTTAAATGTCAAACATTCATTATGCTAACTACTTATGTAATAGGACGATGTGCAATAATAGTAGTACTTTTACTTGCTAGGCCAAAGGAGATGGGTATTTATGTCCTTCAGTAAATTATTATGTGGACTGGACTCTCACTATTATGTTAGATCCACTATGGACTGGACTCTTACTGTTATGTTAGATCCACTATGGACTGGACTCTCACTATTATGTTAGATCCACAATGGACTAGACTTTCACACTATTATGTTAGATCCACTATAGACTAGACTTCCACACTATTATGTTAGATCCACTATAGAATGGACTCTCACTATTATGTTAGATCCACTATGGACTGGACTCTCACTATTATGTTATATCCACTATGGACTGGACTCTTACTGTTATGTTAGATCCACTATGGACTGGACTCTCACTATTATGTTAGATCCACAATGGACTAGACTTTCACACTATTATGTTAGATCCACTATAGACTAGACTTCCACACTATTATGT
Source organism: Nerophis ophidion (assembly GCF_033978795.1). Lineage (NCBI taxonomy): Eukaryota > Metazoa > Chordata > Actinopteri > Syngnathiformes > Syngnathidae > Nerophis > Nerophis ophidion. Next base: position 75,685,961 of record NC_084617.1, read on the forward strand.
TAGATCCACTATAGAATGGACTCTCACTATTATGTTAGATCCACTATGGACTGGACTCTCACTATTATGTTAGATCCACTATGGACTGGACTCTCACTATTATGTTAGATCCACTATGGACTGGACTCTCACTATTATGTTAGATCCACTATGGACTGGACTCTCACACTATTATGTTCGATCCACTATGGACTGGACTCTCACTATTATGTTAGATCCACAATGGACTGGACTCTCACTATTATGTTAGATCCACTATGGACTGGACTCACACTATTATGTTAGATCCACTATGGACTGGACTCTCACTATTATGTTAGATCCACTATGGACTGGACTGTCACTATTATGTTAGATCCACTATGGACTGGACTCTCACACTATTATGTTAGATCCACTATGGACTGGACTCTCACACTATTATGTTAGATCCACTATGGACTGGACTCTCACACTATTATGTTAGATCCACTATGGACTGGACTCTCTTACTATTATGTTAGATCCACTATGGACTGGACTCTCACACTATTATGTTAGATCCACTATGGACTGGACTCTCTTACTATTATGTTAGATCCACTATGGACTGGACTCTCACACTATTATGTTAGATCCACTATGGACTGGACTCTCTTACTATTATGTTAGATCCACTATGGACTGGACTCTCTTACTATTATGTTAGATCCACTATGGACTGGACTCTCACTATTATGTTAGATCCACTATGGACTGGACTCTCTTACTATTATGTTAGATCCACTATGGACTGGACTCTCACTATTATGTTAGATCCACTATGGACTGGACTCTCTTACTATTATGTTAGATCCACTCCACATATGTCTTCTCCAAGGTTTCTCATAGTCATTCACATCGACGTCCCACTGGGGTGAGTTTTTCCTTGCCCTTATGTGGGCTCTGTACCACGGATGTCGTTGTGGCTTGTGCAGCCCTTTGAGACACTTGTGATTCAGGGCTATATAAATAAACATTGATCGATTATGTTCTTCTCTTCCAAACAGGCGTTAGGACCAAGTGCGAGTGAGATGTCCTTCCAACAACATAAAGACCCCCAATGCCCAGCTAATAAAAACACATTAACCGGGTGACTTCATCTGGAAAACGGCGTGCGCCTCGGACTCATGTGCCGAGAGATCCGCCCTCGGGCCGTCTCCTCCCTTCAGGGCTCGGAGGACAAACCGTAACCCGCTTCATTTGGAGGGGTCAACCGCAAGAACCACACCTCCATCTGGTCCTGCACTTTAGGGATTGCCCGCGGGTACGTCAAGCCCGCATCGAGGCCCCCCCGCCCCCCCGCCCGGCCCCCGGCTATACATCCACTTTTGTGCAGAAGCAATCAGTCTTCACACGTGCACCTCCTCTCTCTTTGTTTTACAAATGGCCTCTCCCACACAGTTCTACATGCACACTCCGACTACTGGGCTCTGGGGACCGTGCAGGAAGCAATTGTGGCTTTTGTGTGTGTGGTCCAACCCCTGCTACACACACACACACACACACACACACACCACTTTACCCTCCCAAGGAGCCACACCCACTTGTCAGCTGTCATGGTGTAACTGCCTGCAGACCCCGGGGCCTAATGGGAGGATCTATACTGCATGAAAACACAATTATAGCCCTCGCTGCGACTGCAACCCAGTGAACGGCCTTTAATAAACAATGGAAAGTATTCAACACGGTCCAGCAGCAAGTGAAGTGAATTATATTTATATAGCGCTTTTCTCTAGTGACTCAAAGCGCTTTACATAGTGAAACCCAATATCTAAGTTACACTTAAACCAGTGTGGGTGGCACTGGGAGCAGGTGGGTAAAGTGTCTTGCCCAAGGACACAACGGCAGTGACTAGGATGGCGGAAGCGGGAATCGAACCTGCAACCCTCAAGTTGCTGGCACGCCCACTCTACCAACCGAGCTATGCCGCCCCAAAGGGCCGCACAAGCCACAACAACATCCGCGGTACAGAGCCCACATAAGGGCAAGGAAAAACTCACCCCGGTGGGACGTAGATGACAATGACTATGAGAAACCTTGGAGAGGACCGCATATGTGGGCAACCCCCCCCTTTGCCAGGGGAGGCCGAAAGCAATGGACGCTGAGTGGGTTTTGTATTGTATGATTATATTTATATGGCAATTACTATTCTGTGACTGTAAATTGTATGCTTGTTTTCTCTTTGATGCTTTTATTCAAGGAAATACGGTAATTAAAGTTAGCTAATTTTACTTGTTTTGGAAAGTCTTGACAAGCCAATTTTTCTTGTTCTATGGCAGATAATTGTGCTTAGTTCAAGTAAAATAAGTGAAGTGATCTATATTTATATAGCGCTTTTCTCTAGTGACTCAAAGCGCTTTACATAGTGAAACCCAATATCTAAGTTACACTTAAACCAGTGTGGGTGGCACTGGGAGCAGGTGGGTAAAGTGTCTTGCCCAAGGACACAACGGCAGTGACTAGGATGGCGGAAGCGGGAATCGAACCTGCAACCCTCAAGTTGCTGGCACGGCCGCTCTACCAACCGAGCTATGCCGCCCAAAGTGACTACTGTATTTCCTTGAATTGCCGCCGGGGCGCTAATTCATTTTAAAACCTCTTCTCACTCCGGCGCTTACCGAAGGCATGTGGTAAATATAGGCCTGCGCTTAAAAATTTGAGTGTGATGTAAGGATACCATCATGAAAAGCACATTTAATTAAAAAAAACGTTATTATGGTCTTACCTTTACTTATAAATGAAGTCCATGCGCAGGTGGGGCGGTATAGCTCAGTTGGTAGCGCGGCTGTGCCAGCAACTTGAGGGTTGCAGGTTCGATCCCCGCTTCCGCCATCCTAGTCACTGCCGTTGTGTCCTTGGGCAAGACACTTTACCCACCTGCTCCCAGTGCCACCCACACTGGTTTAAATGTAACTTAGATATTGGGTTTCACTATGTAAAACGCTTTGAGTCACTTGAGGAAAAGCGCTATATAAATATAATTCACTTCACTTCAGATATACCATATTTCCTTGAATCGCCGCCGGGGCGCTAATTAATTTAAAACCTCTTCTCATTCCGGCACTTACCAAAGGCATGCGGTATATTTAGGCCTGCGCTTAAAAATTTGAGTGTGATGTAAGGATACCATCATGAAAAGCACATTTAATAAAAAAAAACCTTTTTATGGTCTTACCTTTACTTATAAATGAAGTCCATGCGCAGCTCCTTCTGATCAAAAGCATCGATAACTTGTTTATGGAAGTCTTCCTTATCTTTCTTCAGTTTTAAAAGTCTTTCTGTCTCCATGGAGATCTTCCTTTATTACCTCCTGCTTCGATCGAAAGTCCAGTTTAGAAAACTGTTTTATTTTAGATATGTAATCCTCAATGTTAAAAGTGCAAGCGAGAGGAAAAAATAAACTCTTGCTGCTTGTTGTCACTTCTTCTGCAGCCGAGTAGTCGCAAGAAGGATCACTAGCGCCCTCTACCACCAGGAGGCGGGAGTCATTTAATGACTCATATTTGACACACGCAGCTACGGTATATTAATAAAACATAGCTGCTTACTGTTCTTTTTAGCATATTCAATAGCTTGGACCTTAAATCCTACTGAATAGCTCTTAATCTTCTTCCCTTTATGCGATTTCAAATGATTGAAATCAGCCTCCTCCATTTTGAAAATGATGACAGGTGAAGTGTCACTCGTGACGTGACGAGTTTGACCCTGTCACGTTTGTAAATCTGAGTTCATGTTTGATCATGTTTTGTTTTGTGTTCTGGACTCTTGTTCTGTTTTTTTCACTTCCTGGTTTGTTTTTGTTACCATGACAACTCATTGCTTTTCACCATGCACCTGTTCCTAATTATTCACAGCCACTATTTAAGTCAATTTCTTTTTGTCCATCAGTCTGGGAACATCAACTTTCATTACCCATGCCGTTCTAACTTTCATTGACTTACATACCTCATGCCATGCTTTTTGATTCATCCACGCCAAGTAAGTTTTTGTTTGTATTTATGTCTTTGATAGTATCTTGTGTTTGTAGATAGTATTGCCATTGTGCTGTTTGTGTTTTAAGTATAGTATAGATTTTTATCCGCCACATTTTTATCCTTGGTTGCCTTTTTTTGTATTTTGAGTATTAATAAAAACAAACATGTACCTTTATTCACGCCTGGCTCGTCCTGTAATCCCTCTGCGTCGAAGGAGCACAAACAATCCAAGTCCAAGCTTGAAATTCTAGGCATAAGCTAATTATTTAGTGAAAGTTAAAAAGTAAAGTTAAAGTACCAATGATTGTCACACACACACTAGGTGTGGCGAAATTATCCTCTGCATTTGACCCATCACCATTGTTAACCCCCTGGGAGGTGAGGGGAGCAGTGGGCAGCAGCCGTGCCGCGCCCGGGGATCATTTATTGGTGATGAGTTTGACCCGGCGGAAATTCTAGACATGCGCTAAAAAAAATTATATTTTGCGAAACGAGTTAGTCCTGAGCCGACGGTAATGCTAATCATGTGCTAAATATTTTGCAAAACGAGTTAGACCCGGCAGTAATTCTAATCAGGCGCATACTATATACCCAGTGGCATTTCAAGGAAATACGGTATACCTCAAAACCGCTACGGACTTCAATGAATTGTTCGTAACAAACTTTGTTGAATCTATTTCCATATGAAACCTCATGTAGCCGTTACCATAAATGATGGCTAAGACCAACACATGAGCTATTATCTCGAAACTTAGGTTTTCAGGTCGGTAGGTAGGTAGGTAGGTCTTTATTGTCGTTGCACAAGTACAACGGATCATTGTTTTCAGCACAAACCCGTTCAAGATTAGACAAACAAACAGTGTGAAGGGTTACAGAACGAGAACGCTGATGGGTCGCCGCAAGGCTACCCGTAAAAGATGGGAATAAAGTAAACGCTGGGGGAGGATGAGTAAAAAAAATGCAATCTAGACAGAGTTCCTAAGGGGGCGGAAGTGGGGGAAAAAACTCCATAGCAAAGCCCATGTACATATTGCAACATACATCTCCAGACTTGCAACAGAGGGGGGGAGTGGGGGTTATGGTGGCAGGCTGCAGCTCTGCAGGCGCTGCTTAGCCGTTGATCAACCCTAAGGGATTCGCGTCAAGGGCGTTTTTTGTGGATGCATGTGTGTGTCTCTGTTCCTCGGACTTGGTGTTCTTGTCAGTCAGTCCAAAGTCAACATCAAAACCTGCCTCAAATTCTCATCGGCATTGAAGGTAAACAGGTTTTTAAAAGGAAAGGAATATTTTATCCGAGTATTTAAATTAGTTTGCTTGTTGATGATTTTGTTTGGTTTTCAATCAATCAATCACTCAATCAATCAATCAATCGTTTATTTATACAGCCCTAAATCATAAGTGTCTCAAAGTGAATTATATTTATATAGCGCTTTTCTCTAGTGACTCAAAGCGCTTTACATAGTGAAACCCAATATCTAAGTTACATTTAAAGCAGTGTGGGTGGCACTGGGAGCAGGTGGGTAAAGTGTCTTGCCCAAGGACACAACGGCAGTGACTAGGATGGCGGAAGCGGGAATTGAACCTGCAACCCTCAAGTTGCTGGCACGGCCACTCTACCAACCGAGCTATGCCGCCCCAAAGGGCCGCACAAGCCACAACAACATCCGCAGTACAGAGCCCACATAAGGGCAAGGAAAAACTCACCCCGGTGGGACGTCGATGACAATGACTATGAGAAACCTTGGAGAGGACCGCATATGTGGGCAACCCCCTCCTTTGCCAGGGGAGGCCGAAAGCAATGGACGCTGAGTGGGTTTTGTATTGTATAATTATATTTATATGCCAATTATTATTCTGTGACTGTAAATTGTATGCTTGTTTTCTCTTTGATGCTTTTTATTCAAGGAAATACGGTAATTAGAGTTAGCTAATTTTACTTGTTTTGGAAAGTCTTGACAAGCCATTTTTTCTTGTTCTATGGCAGATAATTGTGCTTAGTTCAAGTAAAATAAGTGAAGTGATCTATATTTATATAGCGCTTTTCTCTAGTGACACAAAGCGCTTTACATAGTGAAACCCAATATCTAAGTTACATTTAAAGCAGTGTGGGTGGCACTGGGAGCAGGTGGGTAAAGTGTCTTGCCCAAGGACACAACGGCAGTGACTAGGATGGCGGAAGCGGGAATTGAACCTGCAACCCTCGAGTTGCTGGCACGGCCACTCTACCAACCGAGCTACGCCGCCCCAAAGGGCCGTACAAGCCACAACAAAATCCGCGGTACAGAGCCCACATAAGGGCAAGGAAAAACTCCCCCCGGTGGGACGTCGATGACAATGACTATGAGAAACCTTGGAGAGGACTACATATGTGGGCAACCCCTCCTTTGCCAGGGGAGGCCGAAAGCAATGGACGCTGAGTGGGTTTTGTATTGTATAATTATATTTATATGCCAATTATTATTCTGTGACTGTAAATTGTATGCTTGTTTTCTCTTTGATGCTTTTTATTCAAGGAAATACGGTAATTAAAGTTAGCTAATTTTACTTGTTTTGGAAAGTCTTGACAAGCCATTTTTTCTTGTTCTATGGCAGATAATTGTGCTTAGTTCAAGTAAAATAAGTGAAGTGATCTATATTTATATAGCGCTTTTCTCTAGTGACTCAACGCGCTTTACATAGTGAAACCCAATATCTAAGTTACATTTAAACCAGTGTGTGGGTGGCACTGGGAGCAGGTGGGTAAAGTGTCTTGCCCAAGGACACAACGGCAGTGACTAGGATGGCAAAAGTGGGAATCGAACCTGCAACCCTCGAGTTGCTGGCACGGCCACTCTACCAACCGAGCTACGCCGCCCCAAAGGGCCGTACAAGCCACAACAAAATCCGCGGTACAGAGCCCACATAAGGGCAAGGAAAAACTCCCCCCGGTGGGACGTCGATGACAATGACTATGAGAAACCTTGGAGAGGACCGCATATGTGGGCAACCCCCTCCTTTGCCAGGGGAGGCCGAAAGCAATGGACGCTGAGTGGGTTTTGTATTGTATAATTATATTTATATGGCAATTATTATTCTGTGACTGTAAATTGTATGCTTGTTTTCTCTTTGATGCTTTTTATTCAAGGAAATACGGTAATTAAAGTTAGCTAATTTTACTTGTTTTGGAAAGTCTTGACAAGCCATTTTTTCTTGTTCTATGGCAGATAATTGTGCTTAGTTCAAGTAAAATAAGTGAAGTGATCTATATTTATATAGCGCTTTTCTCTAGTGACTCAAAGCGCTTTACATAGTGAAACCCAATATCTAAGTTACATTTAAACCAGTGTGGGTGGCACTGGGAGCAGGTGGGTAAAGTGTCTTGCCCAAGGACACAACGGCAGTGACTAGGATGGCGGAAGCGGGAATCGAACCTGCAACCCTCAAGTTGCTGGCACGGCCACTCTACCAACCGAGCTATGCCGCCCCAAAGGGCCGTACAAGCCACAACAACATCCACAGTACAGAGCCCACATAAGGGCAAGGAAAAACTCACCCCGGTGGGACGTCGATGACAATGACTATGAGAAACCTTGGAGAGGACCGCATATGTGGGCAACCCCCCCCTTTGCCAGGGGAGACCGAAAGCAATGGACGCTGAGTGGGTTTTGTATCGTATAATTATATTTATATGCCAATTATTATTCTGTGACTGTAAATTGTATGCTTGTTTTCTCTTTGATGCTTTTTATTCAAGGAAATACGGTAATTAAAGTTAGCTAATTTTACTTGTTTTGGAAAGTCTTGACAAGCCAATTTTTCTTGTTCTATGGCAGATAATTGTGCTTAGTTCAAGTAAAATAAGTGAAGTGATCTATATTTATATAGCGCTTTTCTCTAGTGACTCAAAGCGCTTTACATAGTGAAACCCAATATCTAAGTTACATTTAAACCAGTGTGTGGGTGGCACTGGGAGCAGGTGGGTAAAGTGTCTTGCCCAAGGACACAACGGCAGTGACTAGGATGGCAGAAGTGGGAATCGAACCTGCAACCCTCAAGTTGCTGGCACGGCCACTCTACCAACCGAGCTATACCGCCCCCACCGTAAAATACCCCTCATTTTTGTTTTTTTTTCCTTCTTTTTAAACGCAGACTTTTTGCGGTGCAGGTTCCCCCAAACTGAAGATCTTCTCAATTTCCTTTTGGCCAGTTAATTAGTTCCAATGTTTAGATTTGGAGAGAAGTGCAAAAAAAACAAACAAGACAGTTAAGACAAAACAAGACAAAGAAGCAACCAGGAGAGATAAGGGAGAGGAAAGGTGAGAAAATATGAGAAAATGAAGCTGAGGTTTTCGGGGCGATATACTGAGACTATGCTGAACATGTTGATGGAACCTGGAAAACCTTGGTAAGACAAACCCAGGCCAGCTTTACTCCAGAGCCCACATGGCAGAAGAAGAGCATTCTTTCTCCAGCATTTTGTGTGGAATGGGAACAGTGACCCCTACTGGATGACTAGGAGACAACATGGCAGGGCAGACAAACACAATATATCCAGCTGTGCGGCTCACGTCCAGCAGGGGTCAGTGTTGCACCGTGCAAATGGAGGCCGGAAACAAAAGCAGGAGCCTGCAAAGATCACATCTGTCTCAGTGACACCGCTAATCCTATTTAATCCGTCTGAGTTGATGTCCACTTTTGCTGGTGGCGGCGCCCCCCTGAAGGCAAGGAGGCTGTGAAAACACGGGCAAAGGCCACGGCAGATCCTATTAATGTACCGCGCTAATGGAGCGGGATGACAAAAGACGACACTCGGTTGTTCGAACGCAGACGCTCCGACGCGGGTTTATGTGGACGGCATGAAGGCAACACAGACACGAGTGTCTGAAAGTACATACTTCAAGTCAAGTGGAGATTAGATGCAATTAAAAAAGATAACTGGAGCGCCAATCAGTTAACAGAAACTGATGCGACTGAAAGGATCAGGAGACGTCATCCAAATAGTCAGGCCTCGGAGATCGAGGAGGCTTTCTTGCCACCCACTCCCTTTTCCTGAGTGAAGAGACCAGACCTCAAAGCTCGCCGGACGACAACCGTGTCTTACAAAAAGTAGACAGACCATACATCCTCTTTTCCCAAAACATGTCCTCTTTTGAGGGGCTGTCTGGGCGGAGTTTCTTAAATGCCTCAAATGTCCGGCATTTTGAGTCAGGGTTGCGTGTATTTTAAATGTACAAACCCTCTTTCCATATGAGTTGGGAAATTGTGTTAGTTGTAAATATAAACAGAATACAATGATTTGCAAATACATTTAAACACATATTAATTTGAATGCACTACAAAGACAACATATTTGATGTTCAAACTCATAAACTTTATTGTTGTTTTTTTTGCAAATGATAATTAACTTAGAATTTCATGGCTGCAACACGTGCCAAAGTAGTTGGGAAAGGGCATGTTCACCACTGTGTTACATCACCTTTTCTTTTAACAACACTCAATAAACATTTGGGAACTGAGGAAACTAATTGTTGAAGCTTTGAAAGTGGAATTCTTTCCTATTCTTGTTTTATATTATTATTTTTTTGTATTTTTCTGTATTTTATTTTATTTTATCCTGTAAAGCGACGTTGAGTGCTCAGAAAAACGCTATACCAAATAAAATGTTTTATTATTAGTAGTAGTATTATTATGTAGAGCTTCAGTCGTTCAACAGTCCGGGGTCTCCGCTGTCGTATTTTACGCTTCATAATGCGCCACACATTTTCCATGGGAGACAGGTCTGGACTGCAGGCGGGCCAAGAAAGTACCCACACTCTTTTTTTACGATGCCACGCTGTTGTAACACGTGCTGAATGTGGCTTGGCATTGTCTTGCTGAAATAAGCAGGGGCGTACATGAAAAAGACGGCGCTTACATGGCAACATATGTTGTTCCAAAACCTGTATGTACCTTTCAGCATTAATGGTGCCTTCACAGATGTGTAAGTTACCCATGCCTTGGGCACTAATGCACCCCCATACCATCACACATGCTGGCTTTTACACTTTGTGTCAATAACAGTCTGGATGGTTCACTTCCCCTTTGGTCCTGAGGACATGATGTCGAATATTTCCAAAAACAATTTGAAATGTGGACTTGTCAGACCACAGAACACTTTTCCACTTTGCATCAGTCCATCTTAGATAATCTCGGGCCCAGAGAAGCTGGCGGCATTTCTGGATGTTGTTGATAAATGGCTTTCGCTTTGCATAGTAGAGCTTTAACTTACATTTACAGATGTAGCGACCAACTGTATTTAGTGACAGTGGTTTTCTGATGTGTTCCTGAGCCCATGTGGTGATATCCTTTAGAGATTGATGTCGGTTTTTGATACAGTGCCGTCTGAGGGATGGAAGGTCACGGTCATTCAATGTTGGTTTCCGGCCATGCCGCTTACGTAGAGTGATTTCTCCAGATTCTCTGAACCTTTTGATGATATTATGGAGCGTAGATGTTGAAATCCCTAAATTTCTTGCAATTGCACTTTGAGAAAGGTTGTTCTTAAACTGTTTGACTATTTGCTCACGCAGTTGTGGACAAAGGGGTGTACCTCGCCCCATCCTTTCTTGTGAAAGACAGCATTTTTTGGGAAGCTTTTTTTTATACCCAATCATGGCACCCACCTGTTCCCAATTAGCCTGCACACCTGCGGGATGTTCCAAATTAGTGTTTGATGAGCATTCTTCAACTTTATCAGTATTTTTTGCCACCTTTCCCAACTTCTTTGTCACGTGTTGCTGGCATCAAATTCTAAAGTTAATGATTTGCAGACAAAAAAAATGTTTATGAGTTTGAACATCAAATATGTTGTCTTTGTAGCATATTCAACTGAATATGGCTTGAAAAGGATTTGTATTCTGTTTATATTTACATCTAACACAATTTCCCAACTCATATGAAGACGGGGTTTGTATTAATAGACCAGGATACTTAACAATACACAAAGTAACCTATGATGTTCATGTAAATCATGAAGCTGGAGTTTAATGAAGTGTCTCTCCCTGCTGTCTGCTCTCGTTAAATGCCTACCAGGGGCAATATATCCGTTGCTATAGTTACAGATTTTGCAGCAGATTTAAAAAACAAAAACAGAGTATAATGAAGCCTGGGAGGTCCCACTTTTAATAAATTAGGTAAATAAAGAAAGTCATCAGACGCAGCCTGCCAGCAAAGCACGGGGAAATAATGTTTGGACACATTTATTATAGCTAACACCCCCCCCCCTCGGTGCAATGCCTCATAACCACACAGAAGAGAAAATATGCACTTAATGTAACTGCGGGACTGAACATTGCACTCAAAGTGTTTGTAATCGGCTCATTATTATCTGATATCCTGGAGTTTTGTGTTCCTCGGTCTAATCCTGGCATCGTGCACGCTTCACAGTGCTTTTATGTTCTGAAGCCTATTTATTCAGAGGAGTATTTTTCTATGATGTGGCTGGTTAACTGTGACCATGTGTGTGTGTGTGTGTGTGTGTGTGTGTGTGGAGCTCCACTGCAGCCAATGGATGGACATGACTCATGACTCCCAGCCCACTCTTCTGTGTAGCACGGACAATGTCAGGTTTACATTGTTCTATCCCAGGGGTAGGGAACCTATGGCTCTAGAGCAGGGGTGCCCACACTTTTTCTGCAGGCGAGCTACTTTTCAATTGACCAACTCGAGGGGATCTACCTCATTTATATATATCATTTATATTTATTTTATTTATGAAAGAGACATTTTTGTAAACAAGTTAAATGTGTTTAATGATAATACAAGCATGTGTAACACATATAGATGTCTTTCTTTCACAAAGACAAGAATATAAGTTGGTGTATTACCTGATTCTGATGACTTGCATTGATTGGAATCAGACAGTAATGACGATAACGCCCACATTTTCAAATGGAGGAGAAAAAAAGTTGTCCTTTCTGTACAATACCACATGAAAGTGGTTGGTTTTTGGCATCTAATTCATCCAGCTTCCATACACTTTACAAGAAAAACATTGGCGGCAAATTCCGTAGCTTGCTTGATTGACATTCACGGCACCCGAGGGTCTTGTGAGATGATGCTGGCTGCTGCCAGTTCATTATTATGAAAAAATGACAGAGAGGAAGGCCAGAAACACTTTTTATTTCAACAGACTTTCGCGCCGTCCCTTCCGTCAAAACTCTAAAGGCCGACCGCACATTTCCTATCTTCACAATAAAAGCCCTGCTTCATGCTGCCTGCGCTAACAAAATAAGAGTCTCGGAAAGCTGGCGTGCACAAGTGATGTGCACGCCAGCTTTCTGAGGGATCGCTTGTGCACGCCAGTTTTCCGAGACTCTGTATTTAGTTAGCGCAGGCAGCATGAAGCAGGGCTTTTATTGTGAAGATAGGAAATGTGCAGTCGGCCTTTAGAGTTTTGACGGAAGGTACGGCGCGAGAGTCTGTTGAAATAAAAAGTGTTTCTGGCCTTCCTCTCGGTCATATTTTCATAATAATGATCTTGCAGCAGCCAGCGTCATCTCACAAGACCCTCCGGTACCGTGAATGTCATTTAAGTGACGCCTTGGTGAAGATTGATGATCACTCATTTTTAGGTCTATTTTTTTTAAAAGCCTGGCTGGAGATCGACTGACACACCCCCCGCGGTCGACTGGTAGCTCGAGATCGACGTAATGGGCACCCCTGCTCTAGAGCCAGATGTGGCTCTTTTGATGACTGCATCTGGCTCTCGGATAAATCTGAGCTGACACTGCTTAACACGATAAGTAATGAATAATTCCACTTGTAATCAAAGTGTTAAAAATAACGTTCAAAATATAAAACATGCTCACGCATTTGAATCCATCCATCCTTTTTTTTAACCGCACTTGTTCAAGAAGTTGCATTAAGTGTAAGAAGTGATTTATTTATTATTGGTTAGTTTCGGGCTTGCCCTCCCAGGGGTTCTTCAGACCACCAAGCACCGACATGAGAGCCTGTTTCAGGGTTGCAACATTTTTAATTTTTCAATAAGTCTCTTCGTTGCTTTCCAGCAATTGTCTTTTTCTCTTTCGTTCTCGCTCGCACTCTGGCTCCAGCCCCAACCCTGTCGCTCCCTGCTTATAACAAGGCGACAGGTGATTAGATAACAAGGCCCAGGTGGGCCGTCTACGCACCTGTCACTGATTTCGAGGCCGGTCCTGGCACATGCCGCTTCGCTGCAGGCCCGCATACCACGCCCCCTCCACAGTTAGCTTCAGAATAACAATGTTATTACAAAGAATAAGAGACTTATTATATTGTAGAAATTGGTCTCACTTAAAAATGCACGCGTTTGGTTGTGTTCAGTGTCGAAAAAAATATTATATGGCTCTTACAGAAATATATTTTAAAATATTTGGATTCTTGGCTCTCTCAGCCAAAAAGGTTCCCGACCCCTGTTCTATCCTATTGGTTTCTTGCTTCATTTTTGTATATCTATGGAATAGGCTTGTCCTGATACCAATATTTTGGTACCGGTACAGGTACTAAAATGTATTTTGATACTTTTCAGTACTTTTCTAAATAAAGGGGAACACAAAGAATGTCATTAATGGCTTAATTTTAGCAACAACAAAAAAACGATACACTATACATGTTTATTATTGCAAGTTTGTCTTTAAATAAAGTAGTGAACATACAAGACAACTTGTCTTTTAGTAGCAAGTAAACAAACAAAGACTCCTAATTAGTCTGCTGACATATGCAGTAACATATTGTGTCATTTATACACCTAGAAAATTAATTATTAATCTACTTGTTCATTTACTGTTAATATATGTTTGCTTTCTCTTTTAACATGTTCTATCTACACTTCTGTTAAAATGTAATAATCACTTATTCTTCTCTTCTTTGATACTTTACATTAGTTTTGGATGATACCAAAATTTGGGTATCAATCCGATACAAAGTCGTTACAGGATCATACATTGGTCATATTCAAAGTCCTCATGTGTCCAGGGACATATTTACTGACTTTATAAACATAATATGAATTTTAAAAAGGAAAAAAGAGGTTGCAATATGTATATATTATATATGTATACATCTGTATGTATACATGTATGTGTGTGTGTGTGTATATATATATATATATATATATATATATATATATATGTATGTATGTGTGTACAGTATATATATATAGATATGTATGTGTGTATGTGAATATATGTATATATATATACATATATATTTATATTAACATAATATGAATTTTAAAAAGGAAAACAATATGTTGCAATATGTATATATTATATATATACATTTTTATGTATATATGTATGTGTATATATATATATGTATGTATGTATGTATGTGTATATACATATATATTTATATGTATATATATATATGCATATATTTATGTATGTATGTGTGTGTATATATATATATTTATATATAGATATGTATGTGTGTATGTGTATATATGTATGTATGTATGTATGTGTGTGTGTGTATATATAAAATACATAAATATGTAGTATATATAAAAATACATGTATATAAACACACACACACACACATAAAAATATATGTGTGTGTGTGTGTGTTTAAATGTATGTGTTTAAAAAAAAAATATATATATATATATATATAAAAAACATATTTATGCATTATATATATATATATATATATATATATATATATATATATATATATATATATATGTATTATATATAGATTCATCTCACTATCTATTTATATCTATAGATACATTAGAATCAACATTTCAGCTTTTTCTCAATTACATAATCAATTTTGGCTATTCTTTTTTCCCAATGTTTTTTTAGTTTTCAACTCACTGAGCAACCACAACTCTCATTGACAACGTAGCCTGTTAGCTTCATTGGTACTTTAAAAAAGATCGGGTGTTATTGCAGCTGGAACTAATCGATGCGTTAACGCAAGCATATTTTATTGCAAATGTTGAACAGAAATCAGAGGATGAGGGATGTCCAGAGGTGGGCTGTACGCCCTCTGAATGAGTTGTACCAAACAGGAGATGATGTTTTACAACCCCATCAATCATGTACTATCGCTGATGCTAGATTGTTTGCAAAGTGCAGGTCAGCAGCACAACAAACTAAATACTGCATCTAATAGAGGCAAGACGCCAAGTGGGAGGAAGGAAAAAAGACTGCAAGGACCGACCAACTCAAGCTAAAAAGCAGCTTGCTGCGGGAGAATCCTGTCCTCCAGGCACCACAAGGTGGGGACAGGAAGTAGTGGCTTTGCATGGCGGTGTGTCCCTCCACGGGTTGGCCTTCTTTGAAGCCCCACCTAATGAAAACTCTTATTGTGCATTTCACTTAAGATTCAGTAATCAAATAATTATTTGTTCATGTTTTTGAAAAAGGTGCAGATTTCAATGGGAATGTCACCAAATGTGTCGTCTTTCAAACTACACTTTATTTTGTACAACAAAAACAGTTTAATCCCGAAGGGAATTGTAGGGTTTTTGATAAAGTAAAAGCAAAATGTGCAATTGATTTCTGAAAAAAAATCTAAATAGAGGGAAAAAAGACCATATCGCCCGTCCCCTACGTTATTTTTCATGTACAAATGATATCTATAGGACGTAGAAAACCTTAAGTGATATGTTTTTACTATGTATGCCATGCTATTACTTTGTATGACACTACCCCATGATTCAAGGACCCTGTTTTGAAAATTACTTTTAAAAAGGTAATTAATCATAGTCACCCGTTACTTCACCAAAAAAAAGTATTTGAATTACTAAAGGAATTACTCTTCAATGAATGTTAACGCTATTCCTTTGTTTGTGTTCCTAGCTCACATGCTACCCCTTTCTGTTCTTTCTAGCTCCCGTGCTAGTTCCGTTGTTTTTGTCTGTAGTGCCTTATGCAAGTGTTTTTGTTCCTAGTCTGTTTTTGTAGTATAAATAAATCTTAATTTCTTAACTTTACGCTGTGTCTATTCTCCGACTGCATCCACGAGAGAACGCAACCACATCACGATGCCAGCTAAACATCACAACTATACTAATATCGGTATACTGTACAACACTACACGTGCGAAAGGTAAAAACAAAATATATATTTTTGGGTGAACATCTCGCACACACATTACCCCCCAAAAAGTGTATTTTTTTGGTCATTCTGAGCATGTGGTGAAGCAATTTAGGTTGACATTAGTACCACTTTGATTGGGTCCTAATGGAAACACCTGTAATAGACGCTGCACAGTAATTGAGCGATTAAGGTCCATTACAAGTCCTGCTCTTCTCTGCAACCACACACACACACACAACACACACACACACACACACACACACACACACACACACACACACACACACACACACACACACACACCTTATTATCCCCTCAACTAATAGTGCTCTTAGTTAAATTGCAGAGTTCACTTGTTCAGCAGGAGTGAAGTCACAAGGTGACCACTTCTACTCTGCAAACCTTTTCAAGCCCATAATTGAATCAAGGATGTTTGGCTGATAGTCAACTGGTGCTACACTGGATAGTATTTTGCTTTATTCCTGTCTCCACTAGGGATGGTCTCCAGCTGGCCCCACTGTGGACTGGACTCACACTATTATGTTAGATCCACTATGGACTGGACTCTCACTATTATGTTAGATCCACTATGGACTGGACTCTCACTATTATGTTAGATCCACTATGGACTGGACTCGCGCTATTATGTTAGATCCACTATGGACTGGACTCTCACTATTATGTTAGATCCACTATGGACTGGACTCTCACTATTATGTTAGATCCACTATGGACTGGACTCGCGCTATTATGTTGTATCCACTATGGACTGGACTCTCACTATTACGTTATATCCACTATGGACTGGACTCTCACTATTATGTTAGATCCACTATGGACTGGAATCTCATTATTAAGTTAGATCCGCTATGGACTGGACTCTCGCAATATTATGTTAGATCCAGTATGGACTGGAGTCTCACTATTATGTTAGATCCACTATGGACTGGAGTCTCACACTATTATGTTAGAGCCACTATGGACTGGACTCTCACTATTATGTTAGATCCACTATGGACTGGACTCTCACTATTATGTTAGATCCACTATGGACTGGAATCTCATTATTAATTTAGATCCGCTATGGACTGGACTCTCGCAATATTATGTTAGATCCAGTATGGACTGGAGTCTCACTATTATGTTAGATCCACTATGGACTGGAGTCTCACACTATTATGTTAGAGCCACTATGGACTGGACTCTCACTATTATGTTAGATCCACTATGGACTGGACTCTCACTATTATGTTAGATCCACTATGGACTGGAATCTCATTATTAATTTAGATCCGCTATGGACTGGACTCTCGCAATATTATGTTAGATCCAGTATGGACTGGAGTCTCACTATTATGTTAGATCCACTATGGACTGGAGTCTCATTATTAAGTTAGATCCGCTATGGACTGGACTCTCTTTTTGTTATGTTAGATCCACTATGGACTGGACTCTCACTATTATGTTGGATCGACTATGGACTGGACTCTCACTATTATGTTAGATCCACTATGGACTGGACTCACACTATTATGTTAGATCCACTATGGACTGGACTCTCACTATTATGTTAGATCCACTATGGACTGGACTCTCACTATTAAGTTAGATCCACTATGGACTGGACTCTCACACTATTATGTTAGAACCACTATGGACTGGACTCTCACCATTATGTTAGATTCACTATGGACTGGAGTCTCACTATTATGTTGGATCCACTATGGACTGGACTCTCACTATTATGTTAGATCCACTATGGACTGGACTCTCACTATTATGTTAGATCCACTATGGACTGGACTCGCGCTATTATGTTAGATCCACTATGGACTGGACTCTCACACTATTATGTTAGATCCACTATGGACTGGACTCTCACACTATTATGTTAGATCCACTATGGACTGGACTCTTACTATTATGCTAGACCCATTTGACGTCAATTGCATCCGGTCTCCCCTGGGGGGAGGGGGGGTGGGGTCACCCACATCTGCGGTCCTCTCCAAGGTTTCTCATAGTCATTCACATCCCACTGGGTTGTGAGGTTTTTCCTTGCCCTTATGTGGGCTCTGAACGGAGGATGTTGTTATGGCTTGCGCAGCCCTTTGAGACACCTGTGATTTAAGGCTGTATAAATAAACATTGAGTGATTGATCGATTGATTGATTGATTCTGCTAATATTTTTATTCGACAATGTTCTGTGTGGCGATGCCAGTACCTTTCCCTTTGTTGGGTTGGACTCATCACAAGCAGCTACTCCCTAAAAAGCCAGCAAAAGTGCCTCTGGCTGTAAAATCATCACAACACAAAGTGAACGAGCGCCGCTGTTTATCTGCATTACGTGCCTAATAATTCATGCAGTGAACATGCTGCAAGTCGGCAACACTAAGAGGCTGAATGACTCGTGTTGATTCACCTCGATCTCTGGGTGAAGAAAACTGCAAGTGGCTTTAATGCAGGGGTCAGCAACCTTTTTGAAAGCAAGAGCTACTTCCTGGGTACTGTCACAACTAGGCTGGGACATGGATTATTTCTTCGATGCAGATGAGGATCAACACGAGCGAGACGTGGACGTGAGTACATAGTTGTTTAGTATACAATATATACAAAACAGGGAAAACAAAAACACTTGCTCGATGGCATGAAAGACATTTTAACTATAAACTTAAACAGCACGATGGCAAGACTAAAGACATGAAACAAAAGAGTGCACTGTGGCATAAATACAAAACTTACGCAGATCAAAATGAACAGCGTGGCAAGGCATGAAGCAGATAAACGAGGGCGTGAAGAAGGTGCGGCATGGGCGGCGTGTGTACGAGTGTGAAGATCCCAGGACGAAGAAAAAGAGTGACTTAAATAGCTATGATCATTAGTGAAAACAGGTGTGAGGCTGAGAACTGGGAAGTGACAGGTGAAAACTAATGAGTTGGCATGGAAACAAAACCAAACCAGGAAGTGCAAAACGTGACTGAATGTCCAAAAAATAAACATAGCATGACCAAAACCAAAACATAACTTACAGGCGTGACAGGTACTGATTAATGCGAAGGGCTACCAGTTTGATACACACTTAAATAAATTGCCAGAAATAAATGATAAATGGGTTGTACTTGTATAGCGCTTTTCTACCTTCAAGGTACTCAAAGCGCTTTGACACTACTTCCACATTTACCCATTCACACACACATTCACACACTGATGGAGGGAGCGCCAACCAGCACCCATCAGGAGCAAGGGTGAAGTGTCTTGCTCAGGACACAACGGACGTGACGAGGTTGGTTCTAGGTGGGATTTGAACCAGGGACCCTCGGGTTGCGCACGGCCACTCTACCACTGCGCCACGCCGTCCCCAGAAATAGCCAATTTGCTCAATTTACCTTTAATAAATAAGCCCATATATACTAAAAAAATGGGAATTTCTGTCTGTCATTCCGTCGTATATTTTTTTTCCTTTTACGGAAGGTTTTTTGTAGCGAATAAATGATGAAAAAAACACTTAATTGAACGGTTTAAAAGAGGAGAAAACACGAAAAAAATGACAATTACATTTTGAAACATAGTTTATCTTCAATTTCGACTTTTTAAAATAAAAAATTCAACCGAAAAAAAATGACGAATAAAACCAGCCAATTCAAATATTTTTGAAAAAAATTAAAAAAAGAATTTATGGAACATCATTAGTACTTTTTTGTGATTAAGATTGATTTTAAAATATTGATGACATGTTTTAAATAGGTTAAAATCCAATTTGCACTTTGTTAGAATATATAACAAATTGGACCAAGCTATATTTCTAACAAAGACAGATCATTATTTTTTTCTAGATTTTCCATAACAAAAATTTTAAAAGAAATTCAAAAGACTTTGAAATAAGATTTAAATTTGATTCTACAGATTTTCTAGATTTGCCAGAATATTTTTTTTGAATTTTAATCATAATAAGTTTGAGGAAATATTTCACAAATATTCTTCGTCGGAAAAAACAGAAGCTCAATGAAGAATTAAATTAAAATGTATTTATTATTCTTTACAATAATAATAAAACAAAAATACTTGAACATTGATTAAAATTGCGCTTTTCTCTAGTGACTCAAAGTGCTTTACATAGTGAAACCCAATATCTAAGTTACATTTAAAGCAGTGTGGGTGGCACTGGGAGCAGGTGGGTAAAGTGTCTTGCCCAAGGACACAACGGCAGTGACTAGGATGGCGGAAGCGGGAATCGAACCTGCAACCCTCAAGTTGCTGGCACGGCCGCTCTACCAACCGAGCTATGAAGGAATTTAAAAGGTAAAAAGGTATATGTGTTCAAAAATCCTGAAATCATTTTTAAGGTTGTATTTTTTTCTCTAAAATTGTCTTTCTGACAATTATAACAAGCAAATTTAAAAAAATAATTGATTTATTTAAACAAGTGAAGACAAAATTTTTGAAATATTTTCTTGGATTTTCAAATTCTATTTTGAGTTTTGTCTCTCTTAGAATTAAAAATGTCGAGGAAAGCGAGACCAGCTTGCTAGTAAATAAATACAATTTTAAAAAATAGAGGCAGTTCACTGGTAAGTGCTGATATTTGAGCTATTTTTAGAACAGGCCAGCGGGCGACTCATCTGGTCCTTACGGGCGACCTGGTGCCCGCAGGCACTGCGTTGGTGACCCCTGCCCTGCTTTAAAGTGTTCATAAATCGGCCACTCAGGGTCGCTGCAGACCTAACAAGCAACAAGGTATCGGTCCTAGTGAGCATCCTTCCAGCTGATGTTCGCTCTTGCATTCAACTCAGCTCTCAGGCCCTCCTTCATGTCCGCAGGCTGGAGGGAGGCTGGGAATAATGCGGGGAAGTGTCTCCAGAGGTCTTTATTCAAGACATTGTTAGTGTGTGTGTGTGTGTTAGTGCAGCATAACACTAATGGACGCCAGTGTTATTGTTTGTGCTCCAGCTTTATGTGTTATTCATGGCTCCCGTTGGAAGCGTGTTGAAGGTCAAAGACATGATGCTGAGTATCCTGCAAGCATCTTTTTTTTTTTTTTTTTACAGCAAAGAAGCACTCACATTGGATCTATTCATAGCTGCCTGTAGTCAATAATCTTGTTTTCATTGCTGAGCTTCCTAGTCCCCTCTTATTTACAAAACCCCAAAGCAGGGAAGTTGTCACCTTGTGTAAATGGTAAATAAAAAGAGAATATAATGACTTGCAAATCCATCCATCCATCCATTTTCTACCGCTTATGCCCTTTTGGGGTCACGGGGGGCGCTGGCGCCTATCTCAGCTGCAATCGGGCGGAAGGCGGGGTACACCCTGGACAAGTCGCAACCTCATCGCAGGGCCAACACAGATATACAGACAACATTCACACACTAGGGACCATTTAGTGTTGCCAATCAACCTATCCCCAGGTGCATGTCTTTGGAGGTGGGAGGGGCCTATCCCCAGGTGCATGTCTATGGATGTGGGAGGAGCCTATCCCCAGGTGCATGTCTTTGGAGGTGGGAGGAGCCTATCCCCAAGTGCATGTCTGTGGATGTGGGAGGAGCCTATCCCCAGGTGCATGTCTTTGGAGGTGGGAGGAGCCTATCCCCAGGTGCATGTTTTTGGAGGTGGGAGGGGCCCATCCCCAGGTGCATGTCTTTGGAGGTGGGAGGGGCCTATCCCCAGGTGCATGTCTGTGGATGTGGGAGGAGCCTATCCCCAGGTGCATGTCTTTGGAGGTGGGAGGAGCCTATCCCCAGGTGCATGGCTGTGGATGTGGGAGGAGCCTATCCCCAGGTGCATGTCTTTGGAGGTGGGAGGAGCCTATCCCCAGGTGCATGTCTGTGGATGTGGGAGGAGCCTATCCCCAGGTGCATGTCTTTGAAGGTGGGAGGAACCTATCCCCAGGTGCATGTTTTTGGAGGTGGGAGGGGCCTATCCCCAGGTGCATGTCTTTGGAAGTGGGAGGGGCCTATCCCCAGGTGCATGTCTTTGGAGGTGGGAGGGGCCTATCCCCAAGTGCATGTCTTTGGAGGTGGGAGGAGCCTATCCCCAGGTGCATGTCTTTGGAAGTGGGAGGGGCCTATCCCCAGGTGCATGTCTTTGGAGGTGGGAGGAAGCTGGAGTACCCGGAGGGAACCCACGCGGTCACGGGGAGGACATGCAAACTCCACACAGAAAGATCCCGAGCCTGGATTTGAACCCAGGACTGCAGGACCTTCGTATTGTGAGGCAGACGCACTAACCCCTCTGCCACCGTGAAGCCCGACTTGCAAATCCTTTTCAACTTATATTCAATTGAATAGACTGCAAAGACAAGAGATTTCATGTTCACACTGAGAAACTAATTGTGGAGAGGCGGAGCCGGCGAAGGAGCAGCGGGGCAGGGCACGCCTGAGCCCAGCCCAAGATGGCGGCAAAGGGGCGGGGACGGCGAGCGAGCTGAGAGGCGGGGCAGGCTGGGAGCGACACCGCAATCATGATCAAGTGCGCGGGGCGCTTAGCTGGGCGGAATCATCTAATCTCCTCGCAAGGAGTAAAAGGGCTGCAGTGGAGAGAAGTGAAGTGAAGTGAATTATATTTATATAGCGCTTTTCTCTAGTGACTCAAAGCGCTTTACATAGTGAAACCCAATATCTAAGTTACATTTAAACCAGTGTGGGTGGCACTGGGAGCAGGTGGGTAAAGTGTCTTGCTCAAGGACACAACGGCAGTGACTAGGATGGCGGAAGCGGGAATCGAACCTGCAACCCTCAAGTTGTTGAGACGGCCGCTCTACCAACCGAGCTATACCGCCCCAGAAGGGGGGGGAAGGAAGCGGACGCTGAACGCGAGAGAGGAAAAGAAGGAGAGGCAGCCAACGACGCGGCAAGGTGAAAACGGACGCTGAAAGGTTTTATTGAAAGAAGTCAAACTGCTCAAAGCCACGTCCTTCCTTGGTGGTCCTGGGAACCCGCACGACGGTGAGAGTCCGTCACACTATTTTTTTTCTAGTAATCACTAACTTAGTATTTAATGGCAGCAACACATTGCAAAAATGTTGGCACAGGGGCATTTTTACCAGTGTGGTACATGGCCTTTCCTTTTAACAACACTCTATAAACGTTTGAGACAAATTTATTAAGCTTTTTAGGTGGAATTATTTCCCATTCTTGCTTGATGTACAGCTTAAGTTGTTCAAGGTGTGGACTACAGGCAGGCCAGTCTAGTACCCGCACTCTTTACTATAAAGCCACATTGTTGATTTTAAGCAGGGGCGTCAATAAAAACATTACTTGGATGGCAACATATGTTGCTCCAAAACCTGTATTAGATTTAGACTTAGACAAACTTTATTGATCCACAAGGGAAATGTTTAAATGTATGTACCTTTCAGCGTTAATGGTGCCTTCACAAATGTGTAAGTTACCCATGCCTTGGGCACTAATGCACCCCCATACCATCACACATGCTGGCTTTGACACTTAGGCTCGTAGAACAATCCGGATGGTTCTTTTCCCCTTTGTTCCGGAGGACACCACGTCCACAGTGTCCAAAAACAATTTGAAATGTGGATTCATCAGACCACAGAACACTTTTCCACTTTGCATCACTCCATGTTAGATGAGCTCGGGCCCAGAGAAGTTGGCTGTGTTTCTG
Source organism: Nerophis ophidion (assembly GCF_033978795.1). Taxonomy (NCBI): domain Eukaryota; kingdom Metazoa; phylum Chordata; class Actinopteri; order Syngnathiformes; family Syngnathidae; genus Nerophis; species Nerophis ophidion. Next base: position 75,709,621 of record NC_084617.1, read on the forward strand.
GATGTTGTTGATAAATGGCTATCACTTTGACCAACGGTAGTTACTGACAGTGGTTTTCTGTAACACGATGCAGGCGTCGAATTCCAAATGGGCTAATATTTGCAAACAATAACAACAGTTTCCAGTTGGGAAGTTGAGTATCTTGTCTTTGCCGTCCATTCAATTGAATATAAGTTAAATCACTGTAGTCTGTTTTTATTCACCATTTACACAACTTGCCAACTTCACTGGTTTTGGGGATTGTACAACTGAGTACTGATGCAGCCCGTACGGACGACAACTGAGAAACAATATTTTTTGGTGGCCCTATAGGGGGCGCTCATATTAAAAGTGAAAACATAAAATATTTGAACCCACAATTACTAGGACCTATTCCACGCCGTATAAGCCAGTGTTACCCCTCGTCGTCGGTTGATTCGAGTGGAAATGGCGAGCATTTCCCCATTGCATCGCCAGAACAGCTGAGCTGGCTTCTGGGTTTGGCTGACATGCTCTCACAAGATGCCCATCCATCCATCCATCCATTCAAATATCCTTCTTGAAAATGGCCTTGCAAATATATTATCTTCCACCTAATCAACGTTGTGTTCCCCTTCTCTGCTATCCTGGCCTGGCTATGGCTTCCTGCTAAATTGGAACTTGTGATTGGATACTCAGTTTGGAATGACAAGTGAGTATCCAATCACAGTCGTTAAAATCGGGCTACCTACATAGGCTACTGACAACAACTGGTGATCTGATTGGCTATCTGTATACCTACTCAGTGGCCTAGTGGTTAGAGCAGGGGTCGTGAACCTTTTTGGTTGAGAGAGCCATGAAAGCCAAATATTTCAAAATGTATTTCCGTGAGAGCCGTACAATATTTTTTAAACACTGAATACAACTAAATGCGTGCATTTTTAAGTAAGACCTGTCATTTTTTTGTGATCATGTTCTGTTTAGTTATGTTCTGTTTTGTTTTTGACTCCATCCTGTTTTTGCGCACCCTGGTTTGTTTTTGTTTCCATGACTACCAATCAGTTCACCTGTTTTCACGACTCACACACCTGATTCACTTGAACTCATGCACCTGTTGTCAATCACCGTGTCACCATTCGAGCCTGCAGTTGCCAGGCAGTCAGCCTGGCGACTTCTCCTCACCCTCTATCACCTCCTACACACCTATGTTATCCATGCCGATGATCCATGCTCTTTCTCGGTCCAAGTAAGTTTTTCATGCCATAGTTTGTAAGTTTTATTTTATGTTCATAGTTCTCCCATTGTGCGAGTTTCAGTTTTCATAGCCAAGTTTTTAACCTCCACTGAGAGCTCCTTTGGTTTATACCCTTTGTTTTTGTAATATTTTTGAGTTAAGATTAAAGACGCCATGTCCGTTCCAATCACTTTGCACCACGGGAAAACAAACCACACCATAGTCCAGGTCTTGACAAGACCAACATTTTTAGAGTTTAATAAGTCTCTTACTCTTTTTAAAAACATTGTTATTTTAAATTTAACCAATAATAAATATATTACTTTTTACCATTAATGCGACATCTTGAGCAGGTGCGATAGAAAACCGATGGTTGGATTAAAATGCATGAAAATGTTTTATAATTTGAACGTTATTTTTAACACTGTGATTACCATCGTAATTATTAATTACTTATCGTATTAAGCAATGTCGGCTAAGATTTATCTGAGAGCCAGATGCAGTCATCAAAAGAGCCCACATCTGGCTCTAGAGCCATAGGTTCCCTACCCCTGGGTTAGAGTGTCCGCCTTGAGATCGGTAGGTTCTGAGTTCAAACCCCCGGCCGAGGCTATACAAATGGGACCCGTTATCTAACACTCAAATTTATAAGCAAGGCCTAAATTTATCGCATGCCTTTGGTAAACGCCGGAGTAAGAAGAGGTTTTAAATCAATATATCGCCTCGGCGGCAATTCAAGGAAACACGGTATATTAGAATTGCATTCTTCAAACACACGTGTGGCTCGCAGCAACAATCAGCACACTGTGTTGAACAACCTTGTAATTCCTGGGGTAAGTGTCTCTCAGCTAACTAAATATCACAGCCAAACTCGTTGGCAGTCCCCAGGAAATCTAAGAGAGCTATTTTTAATCCGAGGAAGAGGCCTTCAGGCTACACGCGCTCATTTAGTTCGGCTTCCTGGCAATATTTCCACTGCTCTTCGACAGCACCGAGGTGGTTTTTGGCCTGCAGACAGGAGCATGAAAGCATCCGCCCATTTAAAGGTAATGTTAACACACCACACACGGACAGACCATCTCTCAGGAACAGGGGATGTGGTCCCGGTGTCGTTCTTTAAATTGACGGTATTGGCAGTCTTCTATCTGCACGAACAAACACACTTTGCTACTCGTAAAGGAAGACAAGGGTAGGATGACAGTGCATTTAGTATAATTACAACCATATCTAGGAATTGATACGACGGGAATTTTCCGATTGTTTGTTTGTTGCTTTGATAAACTGAACGCATCATAGTTTGCCACCTCAGTACAAAATGCGGCTGCTAGACTTTTGACAAGAACAAGAAAGTTTGATCACATTACGCCTGTACTGTATATACCTTTATATACATATATACATACATATATACCTATACTGTATATACCTTTATATACATATATACATACATATATACCTATACTGTATATACCTTTATATACATATATACATACATATATACCTATACTGTATATACCTTTATATACATATATACCTACATATATACCTGTACTGTATATACCTTTATATACATATATACATACATATATACCTATACTGTATATACCTTTATATACATATATACATACATATATACCTATACTGGCTCACCTGCACTGGCTTCCTGTGCACTTAAGATGTGACTTTAAGGTTTTACTACTTACGTATAAAATACTACACGGTCTAGCTCCATCTTATCTTGCCGATTGTATTGTACCATATGTCCCGGCAAGAAATCTGCGTTCAAAGGACTCCGGCTTATTAGTGATTCCCAAAGCCCAAAAAAAGTCTGCGGGCTATAGAGCATTTTCCGTTCAGGCTCCAGTACTCTGGAATGCCCTCCCGGTAACAGTTCGCGATGCCACCTCAGTAGAAGCATTTAAGTCTCACCTTAAAACTCATTTGTATACTCTAGCCTTTAAATAGACTCCCTTTTTAGACCAGTTGATCTGCCGTTTCTTTTCTTTTTCTTCTATGTCCCTCTGTGTATCGGCTGGGGACATCTCTGCGCTGCTGGTCCGCTACCCTTGGGATGGTTTCCTGCTGGCTCCGCTGTGAACGGGACTCTCGCTGCTGTGTTTGGACTGGACTCTCGCGACTGTGTTGTATCCATTGTGGATTGAACTTTCACAGTATCATGTTAGACCTGCTCGACATCCATTGCTTTCCTCCTCTCTAAGGTTCTCATAGTCATCATTGTCACCGACGTCCCACTGGGTCATTATTGTCACCAATGTCCCACTGGGTGTGAGTTTTCCTTGCCCTTATGTGGGCCTACCGAGGATGTCGTGGTGGTTTGTGCAGCCCTTTGAGACACTAGTGATTTAGGGCTATATAAGTAAACATTGATTGATTGATGATTGAGTAGAACACATGTCCAACTCTGAAACAATCAAAGCAGAAAAAACTTGTTCTAATTCAACTGACTCCTTACCCAGACCAGTAGTCTCGCATCTTCCATTTAAATCCGGCTTCAGGATGGAGGGAAGTGGTGTTCTGTGGCGATTAGCCTTCTGCTTTGTTTGGAATGTGTTCCATGTAACAATACCACTTTCAGAAAACAAATACAAGCTTACGGGACCACATGGTCTGATGGTGACTGTCTTATAAAATAGTTCAAAGGAAGTCATGTAAGGGAAATACTTTCAATAACAGGAGATTTATGACAGCAAAATCTAAACATCAGACATGGAACTGATCAGCTGGACTCTCGACTCAATTGACAAAATATTTTCGAAGAAGAAAAGAGGTTCAGGGGAGCCTGGCTGCTCTGATGGAACCATTGCTGCGGGGTACGTGAGAGATTCCTGGAACAAATGTGGAACAAATGGAGAATCATGTGCCTCTCAGTCCTGTCCATGAAGGACGTGGAAGACCTATTTGGAACCATGATCGCGGAGCACCTGCTGATTGGGTTGGGCATTGCTCTGGTGCATCGTCAAATTCGTAAGACGATGGCAGGCACTCAAAGAGCCCAAATGGAAGGATTGGGTCGGGCTGTGGGATCACAGACTTGGGCTATTTCTGAACTCAATCGCAAGATGGATCACATCATGGAGAAGCTTGGTGAAAGGGAACAATTGGAGATGAGAGCCAACATGGACTAATAGAACAGACAAGCCATTGTCTGCATTGTCCGTCTGCTCGCGGAAAAACAAAAATCCTCAACTACGATTTGACTCCCTCGAATGGCCTTGACGCTGCAACAACAGGAGCAGGCTGTTCTGTAAACATCCCCGAGGACTCTAAAATATGGATGCTTTGGACCTCCCCCCCTCCTCAACAACACCTGGAAGTCCAACTTTGCTTGCGTTGCATGCAGAACGGCCCCGGGCCTACGGACACAACACCACTACACCCAATGACAATGGGCATATAAATAAACACCCCCCAATATTTTGACTTACTAATTTACTAACTCAAAATAATGACTTAGTAGGTCAAAATATTGACTTAATAGGTCAAATTAATGACTTACTGTAAGTAAGCGTTTGCAATATGCATTTAAAAAAAAAAAAAAAGAGTTAAAAGTGGGGCCACATGCTGACATACGCTCAACTCATCATGCTTAATGTATTACAGCATTTTGGAAGCCTGTAGTGGATTTTATGATGCAAATGTTATATTTTTATCAACATGTGATAGCAGGGACCCTGCCATTCAAAACTAACCTGCTACATTACTAATGATTGATGTAACTCTAGCTGAAAAAATAGTACAATATCAATAGGAGAGACTATTCATCGAACACCATGGAGTTCATGTAGGCTTAATGATGCACTTACATTATTATATCCACTATCAGAGACAGAAACTCTTCATTTAACATCATGTTCTTTTTTGCTGCTCCAGCACAGCTCAATCAACACAGAAAAAGGTAAAGTGAAATAACTTCTGGGCTCTGAATACGCACTGCTGATTGGCTGTGTAACCAATCAGATGGTTGTGTGGGTGGGACAATGCTGGGTGCTACAGCGATGTACTGATAGAGGCAGAGGCAGACCTTAGCTGAGCAGCTTGTTAAGACTTTAGATTAGGCGGTGGCTTTTTGTTGTTAAATCAACAAAGCGCTGTGGGAAACCCTGCATGTCATCATTGTTGACATGCTGCTTATCTGCATACCGTATTTCCTTGAATTGCCGCCGGGTATATAGTATGCGCCTGCCTAGAATTACTGCAGGGTCAAACTCGTTTCGCAAAATAATTAGCGCATGCTTAGCATTACTGCCGGCTCAGGATTAACGCCGGGTCAAACTCGTTTTGCAAAATATTATTTTTATTAGCACATGTCTAGAATTTCCGCAGGGTCAAACTCGTCACGTCACGAGTGACACTTCAACTGTCATCATTTTCAAAATGGAGGAGGCTGATTTCAATCATTTGAAATCGCATAAAGGGAAGAAGATTAAGAGCTATTCAGTAGGATTTAAGGTCCAAGCTATTGAATATGCTAAAAAGAACAGTAACAGCGATGTTTTATTAATATACCGTAGCTGCGTGTGTCAAATACGAGTCATTAAATGACTCCCGCCTCCTGGTGGTAGAGGGCGCTAGTGATCCTTCTTGCGACTACTCGGCTGCAGAAGAAGTGACAACAAGCAGCGATCGTTTATTTTTTCCTCTCGCTTGCACTTTTAACATGGAGGATTACATATCTAAAATAAAACAGTTTTCTAAACTGGACTTTCGATCGAAGCAGGAGGTAATAAAGGAAGATCTCCATCGAGACAGAGAGACTTTTAAAACTGAAGAAAGATAAGGAAGACTTCTATAAACAAGTTATCGATGCTTTTGATCAGAAGGAGCTGCGCATGGACTTCATTTAAATTTACCGCGTGTCTTGGGTAAGCGCCGTAGTGAGAAGAAGTTTTAAAATAATTAGCGCCCCGGCGGCAATTCAAGGAAATACGGTAGTTGTACAACAAACAAGCATCAGCCAAAAGTGACACATTACCGCCGTTAAATGTTAACAAACGTGGGAATAAAATTGACGTCCAATAACACACCAACAGTGGGATTGGCTCACATAAGAACAAACAATCGATTAGGAAGTCACTGACCAGTTTGTTCTTCTTGGAATATGTTTTCTTCAGCAGCCTCTCGGTCATCCTCTCCTGCTCTCTCTGGGCATGATGAAAGAATCCATTCTCTAATGGATCCATCATAGGCTCCAGAACGTTCTCCTCTTTCTTCCCCACCTCCTCATCTTCCGTCTTCGGCTGTTGAACGGACTTTTTCTCCTTCCACCGCTCCTTCTTCTCCTGTATCTTTAAAAGTCCTGTTTTCTCCTGCAAAAAAGCCAGAGATCACGGTTTTAAAACCTGTCGTCATTAAACACTTTGTTGTTGTTGTTGTTGTTGTTGTTGTGACATATTTCAACACCATGCAATGCAATTTTAATCATCATATTATGAAATCAACATGTTAACAGAGAGTGAAGGAGAAGTCCGCTGTTTGTGTTTTGTTTATATGACTGGCAATATTTAAACTGCACTTGGTTTACAAAGCAGAGCTCCACTCAGACAGTGGAGTCATTGTCAGTAAATAGAGGCTTAATGTCTGAATAGAACTGAAAACACCACGTTTAAATAAATATTCATTCACCCTTCGGGCAGCTGCACTAAAATCAGTTGACGGGCTACTAAAAAAACTCTCAAACTACCAGTTGGAGACCTCAAACCTACTGGTATCACCAAGTACCACCTTAGGAAACACTTGGCACTCCAGACCCCGTCATAATGACCAACATCAAAGGGGAACATTATCATCAGACCTATGTAAGCGTCAATATATACCTTGATGGTGCAGAAAAAAGACCGTCTATTTTTTTAACCGATTTCCGAACTCTAAATGGGTGAATTTGGGCGAATTAAACGCCTTTCTGTTTATCGCTCATGTGGTGATGACGTCAGAATGTGACGTCGCCAAGGTAATACAGCCGACATTTTCATTTTCAACACATTACAAACACCGGGTCTCAGCTCTGTTATTTTCCGTTTTTTCGACTATTTTTTGGAACCTTGGAGACATCATGCCTCGGCGGTGTGTTGTCGGAGGGTGTAACAACACTAACAGGGAGGGATTCAAGTTGCACCACTGGCCCCAAGATGCCAAAGTGTCTCCCGCCAGACCCCCATTGAATGTACCAAAGTGTCTCCACATTTTACCGGCGATGGCAGACATGGCACAGAGATGTATGGATAACCTGCAGATGCATTTGCAACCATAAAGTCAACGAAATCAAAAAGGTGAGTTTTATTGATGTTGACTTATGTGCTAATCAGACATATTTGGTCGGGGCGTGACTGCAAGCTAATCAATGCTAACATGCTACACTAATTGATGCTAACATGCTATTTACCGGCAGTGCTAAGGCAGACATGGCACAGAAATGTATGGATAACCTACAGATGCATTTGCAACTATATTACGTTTCCTTCCACCCACGTTTAATGTGAAACAAACACTTACCAATCGACGGATTTAAGTTGCTCCAGTGTCAAAAGATGCGAAAGTCCTGATCGTTTGGTCCGCACATTTTACCGGCGATGCTAACGCAGCTATTCGGCCATGCTATGGCTATGAATAGCGTCAATAGCTTTTCGCTCAATAGCTTCAGTTTCTTCTTCAATACTTTCATACTCCAACCATCAGTTTCAATACATGCGTAATCTGTTGAATCGCTTAAACCGAGTTTGAATCCGAGCTAATGTCGCTATATCTTGCTGTGGTATTCCCATTGTTTGTTTACATTGGCAGCACTGTGTGACGTCACAGGGAAATGAATAGTGGTTTCGAAGATAACGAAAATAAGGCACTTTAAAACTTTTTTTAGGGATATTCCGGGACCGGTAAAATTTTGAAAAACACTTCTAAAAATACAACAAGCCACTGGGAACTGATTTTTATTGTTTTTAACCCTTTTGAAATTGTGATAATGTTCCCTTTTAAGATACAGTGGCGTAGTTACGTTACAATTTCAGTTTCAATTCGGAACATGCACACACTACTATGGATGATGTTCTTGTCTTATCTATCTATCCATCTATCTATCTATCTATGGTACTAGTTTAACATTAGACACTAGAAGTAAGGGAACTTGTCACACTTAAGAACAAAAAGGCCACCCTAAGAATGCTCCGGAGCACTCGCAGATTTTGTTCTGACCTAAGAACAAATCCCAGCTAAGAAAACATACGTGAATACAAAAATGTCCTTCAAAACTTCGTAAGTGGGCCTAAGAACAAAATGTGTTCTTAAGAACAGTCGCTGAATGCCCAGTGTATTTACAAAGCCAGGATTAAACTTTTAAATCACAGTCTTTCTGGGATTGAACAAAATAACCACAACGTGTAAACCAGGGGTGTCAAAAACATTTTAGATGGGGGCCACTTGGAGAAATATCTACTCTTAAGTGGGCCGAACTGGTAAAATCACAGCACGATAACTTAAAAATAAAGACACCTTCATATTTTTTTCTTTGTTTAAAAATAGAACATCCATCCATCCATTTCCTACCGCTTATTCCCTTTTGGGGTCGCGGGGGGCGCTGGTGCCTATCTCAGCTACAATCGGGCGGAAGGCGGGGTACACCCTGGACAAGTCGCCACCAAAAAATAGAACAAGCACGTTTTGAAATTGTAGAAATCCTAATGTAGTTTTTTTCATTTTTTATGCTATATGTTGTGGTTAATCCATCCATTTCTACCGTTTATTCCCTATTGGGGTCGCTGGCGCCTATCTCAGCTACAATAGGGCGGAAGGCGGGGTACACCCTGGACAAGTCGCCACCAAAAAATAGAACAAGCACGGTTTGAAATTGTAGAAATCCTAATGTTGTTTTTTTTATTTTTTATGCTATATGTTGTGGTTAATCCATCCATCCATCCATCCATTTCTACCGTTTATTCCCTATTGGGGTCGCTGGCGCCTATCTCAGCTACAATAGGGCGGAAGGCGGGGTACACCCTGGACAAGTCGCCACCTCAGCGCAGGTGGTTAATTGTATTCTATCTTTATTTGTCGTTATTTATATTTTCTGAATAAATTATGTGATAATGTTCACCAGTCAACTCATTGGTGTTCATTTCCAATCTATCAAGATAAAAAATATATATCAAAATCAAATTACAGGATGTTATTTGTCAGGTTCTATCGCTGATGACTTTTTATTAAACAAGACAAGAAGCAAACAATCAAACAGAGACAGAATTCAATTTGGCTCAATTGAGGAGAGACGCCGGGATGCGGTACTCCGGTTAAATCTCCATCACGCTCTGGCGAAAGATTATGCAACTCCTTTATTTGACTTTCTCGGACCACATGACCACAGCTCTGCCGTCCAAAGGCAAAACCTAGTAACTCACTTCTAGCTGATTTTGAGAAAACAAAGGAAAACCAATCTATCTTTGATGCTGTCTTACAAAGATCTACAAAGTCATCAAACGTATAGATGTTTTCTTGAGCTTTCATTTTCTTGCCGAAGAATCAAGAACAATACATTTAATGAAGGTTCTTGCAACTTCCTGGGCCGATCTTTCAAATATCCCCTCGTGCCATAATATCACATAATCAGCTTGACCGTCGGCCTCCATTCGTGCAAATGTCTCATTAAAGACGATAAGACGACTGACAAAGAAGCTCCGATTGGTCCCTTGAGATACTAGGTTTTTTTGTTCTATCTACGCGGTTATGTGGTAGTTGCTAGGTCCTGCCATGCGCGTCACAGCTTACTTACGGAACAAATTACACTAATGTAAAGCATATCACCTAGGAACTCCAAAATTATTAACAGCTCAGTTTTGACCAACATTGAGTTACTGGGTTTTGCCTTTGGACGGGAGAGCTGCTTTCAAAACGGAAGTGGGTCGTAAACAACGTTGCCTTTGGTTACAGAACAGTTAAAAAAAAATGTCACAGAAAAGGTCGTAAACAAGTTCAAAAAAAGGTTCGTAAAACAGTTCAAAAAGACGTTCGTACAACAGTGGGAAAAGTAAGTCGCTTGGAGGGGATTCTGGTCCTGCTTCCTCTTCGCTTTTGTAGTCCTTGGGTCAAACAATATTTTTCGGTTTGATTATAAGACCTGAAAGAAACAGCAACACCTTCGTATTCCTTCCCCCCCTACGCAGTGGAGTATTACGAGTCTTACTCTTGCTAGGTTCCAAAGACGGCTTTTGCTTCTCACCAGACACAAAATGTAACACAAAGTTTAGTGATAACTTCGAAACAATTATTTTAACATTATTTATGTAATTTGATCATTTTCCTCGACCAACATTATGTGGTGTAATTTGTACATATGTAGCATAATCTATAAAGACACAAAGAATTGCTATTGCGACATCCAGTGGACACATTTAAAACTGCATTTCCTTTCATTCAAACATTTCAGGTTAATTTTTATACCGAGCCTGATCTGGCTCTCGGGCCGTACGTTTGACATCCCTGGTGTAAACTCTCCTAGGTATCAAATACCTCCATAGTCATGTCCATGTATCATCCCAGCGCTAACTCAACAAACCGTAAGAAACGGAGGTTAAAACTATTCAAAAGGGCTATGTCCACTTTTCTCGTGTTTGTCAGACATTTCATGTGGGTGGAGGAGGAGGAGCCACCGTCACCCTTTACCGTGAACCTCGGTGTAAAACTGTTTGCTTGCCTAACAGATGTCAGGTTTAGTTTGTGACTGTGATGGTTAGCTGGCATTGTTCTTTCTATTATGCAGTCGGACTTGGACACAGCATGAAGGTAAGAAATTATTTCTTAACACTAAGGAAACAGACTAGGAACAGAAAAAATGGTACTAGGAATAAAAGGCAAAACTAACAGAACTAGCATGGGAGCTAGAAAGAACTAAAAGCGCTAGCATGTGAGGTAGGGAACAAACAAGGGAAGCATAGCGTGGAAGCTAGCAAATACAAAAACAACTGTTCTTTACCACAATCGGGAATCAGCGTTGTCACCTGTTGCATGGAGCAGAAACTAGGATGCGAGGTCCAATCAACGGAAAAGGGAAACGTAAATAAAAGTGGTAATCATGAGGCAGGTGCGCGTAAAAAAAAAAGAGGCAGATGACACTAACGTGTGACTATGGCAACGGAAACAAACAGGAAGTGCCACCAGGAATTAAGGAGGAAAATCACTAACAAGATGTGATACAAAACGGAACCAAAACCGGAATATGAGGGCAGCGGATCATGACAGTGACCAACCCCAAGATGCAGAGAAAGCGCGAGACATAGTGCAGGTAAAAATGATTTAAGTTAACACTAAAACAAGAACAAACAAAAGGGTACAAACAAAAGGCGCGCACAAGGCGGAGAACAAACTTGGCTATGAACAAAAACTAGCACAAAGGCTAACTGTGGACTAGAAACAAAAACACTTACTGTGACACGAAGGAACTAAGCAGAGTGAACAGAAGTAGACACAGCGACAACGATAAGTATTAATGACATTGACATTGAATAGTATCTGGCTGATTGACACCAGGTGTGGCCAGGTGCCAATCAGCCACAGCTGGGGAGACACAGCACTCAGGGAGACAAACAGGAAACGGAGAAAATAAGAGCGCTGACAGGAAACAAAGACAAATGCAGAGGAGAAACTAAAACATGGCCAAACTGTCAGGGACAAGCCTGGCAACAGAATTGCTATTGTGACATCTGGTGGACACATTTAGAACAGCGGCTTTTCAAACTCATCACGCGGGACGGAAGTGAACCCGTTTGTGCGCCTGATCCGGCCCAGGGGTTGTAGGTTTGAGACCCCTAACCTACAGTATTTGTCTGCTCTTGATCGAGTCTGTGCTGAAAATTTTATTTTGAAGTACTTTTCATGTGCGATGATGATAAAGTGCTGATCCAGTCGCATTTTGCAATGCAGCCAAGTGGGTCCATTAGTCATCCAGCAGATGGCACCTGGTGGTCGTGTTTTGTTGGCGATTCATGAAGTCTTCAGCATTGCGGTGGAAACATGTCAGACAAACAACACGGAGGGACAAACTGTACTGACATAATATCCGTGCCATTCTGCACATCTGGTTGAAGCCGGAATATCAGATTGACGGATGGTGCGGAGAGCAACCAGACATCAAAAGCGATACAGGCAAACATCCCTTTCAGTTCCTACCAGAGGTGGGTAGAGTAGCCAGAAATTGTACTGAAGTAAGAGTACTGTTACTTTAGAGATGTATTACTCAAGTAAAAGTAAGGAGTAGTCACCCAAATATTTACTTGAGTAAAAGTAAAAAGTATGTTGTGAAAAAACTACTCAAGTACTGAGTAACTGATGAGTAACCTGTTTGTTTAATAATTACGGCAACAAGTAATGCACAAAAACATAAAAATAGCAATGAGCAAATTCAGAGCCAGGAATATCTCTTAAGCAACTAAAACAATAATATATATTAAATATTAATACATTAAAATAAAAAAAATAAGGCAAATTGAGCCACAATAACTTAACAGCACCATAGGCTCAGTAGGCATTGATTGATTGATTGATTGATTGATTGATTGATTGATTAAAACTTTTATTAGTAGATTGCACAGTACAGTACATATTCCGTACAATTGACCACTAAATGGTAACACCCCAATAAGTTTTTCAATGTTAATCAATTACTTAATAAATGAGCAAGTCGAGGTAATCTACCTCATATATACATACACACACATACCATATATATATATACATATATATATATATACATATATATATATATACACAGTATATCATTTATATTTATTTATTTTGCCGTTTTTGTTGACATGTTAAAGGTGTTTTAATGAATATACATGCATGTTTAACATATAGATTCCTATCTTTCATGAAGACAAGAATATAAGTTGGTGTATTACCTGATTCTGATGACGTGCATTGATTGGAATCAGACAGTATAGTGCTGATAATGTCCACATTTTCAAATGGAGGAGAAAAAAAGTTCCTCTTTTCTGTCTAATACCACATAAAAGTCGTTGGTTTTTGGCATCTTATTCGTCCAGCTTCCATATTTGTTTTTATACACTTTACAAGAAATACATTGGCGGCAAACTCCGTAGCTTGCTAGCTTGTTTGCGCTGGCTTTCGGAGACTCTTATTTTGTTAGAGCAAGCATGATGTAGCGGCGCTTTTATTGTGAAGACAGGAACTGTGCGATCAGTCTTTAGGCTTTTGACGGGAAGTACGGTTGAAATAAAAAGTGTCTTTTTTTCCTTTACACTTTTGATCGATTGATTGAATCTTTTATTATTAGATTGCACAGTACAGTACATATTCTGTACAATTGACCACTAAATGGTAACACCCCAATAAGTTTTTCAACGTTAATCAATTACTTAATAAATGAGCAAGTCGAGGTGATCTACCTCATATATACATACACACACATACCATATATATATGTATATATACATATATATATACACAGTATATAATTTATATTTATTTATTTTACCGTTTTTGTTGACATGTTAAAGGTGTTTTAATGAATATACATGCATGTTTAACATATAGATTCCTATCTTTAATGAAGACAAGAATATAAGTTGGTGTATTACCTGATTCTGATGACTTGCATTGATTGGAATCAGACAGTAGTGCTGATAATGTCCACGTTTTCAAATGGAGGAGAAAAAAAAAGTTCCTCTTTTCTGTCTAATACATCATTAAAGTGGTTGGTTTTTGGCATCTTATTTGTCCAGCTTCCATATTTGTTTTTATACACTTTACAAGAAATACATTGGCGGCAAACTCCGTAGCTTGCTAGCTTGTTTGCGCTGGCTTTCGGAGACTCTTATTTTGTTAGAGCAAGCATGATGTAGCGGCGCTTTTATTGTGAAGACAGGAACTGTGCGATCAGTCTTTAGGCTTTTGACGGGAAGTACGGTTGAAATAAAAAGTGTCTTTTTTTCCTTTACACTTTTGATCGATTGATTAAAACTTTTATTAGTAGATTGCACAGTACAGTACATATTCTGCACAATTGACCACTAAATGGTAACACCCCAATAAGTTTTTCAACGTTAATCAATTACTTAATAAATGAGCAAGTCGAGGTGATCTACCTCATATATACATACACACACATACCATATATATATACATATACATATATATATACACAGTATATAATTTATATTTATTTATTTTGCCGTTTTTGTTGACATGTTAAAGGTGTTTTAATGAATATACATGCATGTTTAACATATAGATTCCTATCTTTCATGAAGACAAGAATATAAGTTGGTGTATTACCTGATTCTGATGACCTGCATTGATTGGAATCAGACACTATAGTGCTGATAACGTCCACATTTTCAAATGGAGGAGAAAAAAAGTTGTCCTTTCTGTACAATACCACATGAAAGTGGTTGGTTTTTGGCATCTTATTTGTCCAGCTTCCATATTTGTTTTTATACACTTTACAAGAAATACATTGGCGGCAAACTCCATAGCTTGCTAGCTTGTTTGCGCTGGCCTTTCGGAGACTCTTATTTTGTTAGCGCAGGTGCGATGGAGTGGCGCTTTTATTGTGAAGACAGGAACTGTGCGATCAGTCTTTAGGCTTTTGACGGGAAGTACGGTTGAAATAAAAAGTGTCTGTTTTTCCTTTACACTTTTGATCGATTGATTGAATCTTTTATTATTAGATTGCACAGTACAGTACATATTCTGTACAATTGACCACTAAATGGTAACACCCCAATAAGTTTTTCAACGTTAATCAATTACTTAATAAATGAGCAAGTCGAGGTGATCTACCTCATATATACATACACACACATACCATATATATATATATATACATATATATATACACAGTATATAATTTATATTTATTTATTTTGCCGTTTTTGTTGACATGTTAAAGGTGTTTTAATGAATATACATGCATGTTTAACATATAGATTCCTATCTTTCATGAAGACAAGAATATAAGTTGGTGTATTACCTGATTCTGATGACTTGCATTGATTGGAATCAGACAGTATAGTGCTGATAACGTCCACGTTTTCAAATGGAGGAGAAAAAAAGTTCCTCCTTTCTGTCTAATACCACGTGAAAGTCGTTGGTTTTTGGCATCTTATTTGTCCAGCTTCCATATTTGTTTTTATACACTTTACAAGAAATACATTGGCGGCAAACTCCGTAGCTTGCTAGCTTGTTTGCGCTGGCCTTTCGGAGACTCTTATTTTGTTAGCGCAGGCGCGATGGAGCGGCGCTTTTATTGTGAAGACAGGAACTGTGCGATCAGTCTTTAGGCTTTTGACGGGAAGTACGGTTGAAATAAAAAGTGTCTGTTTTTCCTTTACACTTTTGATCGATTGATTGAATCTTTTATTATTAGATTGCACAGTACAGTACATATTCTGTACAATTGACCACTAAATGGTAACACCCCAATAAGTTTTTCAACGTTAATCAATTACTTAATAAATGAGCAAGTCGAGGTGATCTACCTCATATATACATACACACACATACCATATATATATACATATATATATATATATATATATGTATATATATACACAGTATATAATTTATATTTATTTATTTTGCCGTTTTTGTTGACATGTTAAAGGTGTTTTAATGAATATACATGCATGTTTAACATATAGATTCCTATCTTTCATGAAGACAAGAATATAAGTTGGTGTATTACCTGATTCTGATGACTTGCATTGATTGGAATCAGACAGTATAGTGCTGATAACGTCCACGTTTTCAAATGGAGGAGAAAAAATGTTCCTCTTTTCTGTCTAATACCACATGAAAGTCGTTGGTTTTTGGCATCTTATTTGTCCAGCTTCCATATTTGTTTTTATACACTTTACAAGAAATACATTGGCGGCAAACTCCGTAGCTTGCTAGCTTGTTTGCGCTGGCTTTCGGAGACTCTTATTTTGTTAGTGCAGGCGCGATGGAGCGGCGCTTTTATTGTGAAGACAGGAACTGTGCGATCAGTCTTTAGGCTTTTGACGGGAAGTACGGTTGAAATAAAAAGTGTCTTTTTTTCCTTTACACTTTTGATCGATTGATTGAATCTTTTATTATTAGATTGCACAGTACAGTACATATTCTGTACAATTGACCACTAAATGGTAACACCCCAATAAGTTTTTCAACGTTAATCAATTACTTAATAAATGAGCAAGTCGAGGTGATCTACCTCATATATACATACACACACATACCATATATATATATATATATACATATATATATACACAGTATATAATTTATATTTATTTATTTTGCCGTTTTTGTTGACATGTTAAAGGTGTTTTAATGAATATACATGCATGTTTAACATATAGATTCCTATCTTTCATGAAGACAATAATATAAGTTGGTGTATTACCTGATTCTGATGACTTGCATTGATTGGAATCAGACAGTATAGTGCTGATAATGTCCACGTTTTCAAATGGAGGAGAAAAAAAGTTCCTCTTTTCTGTCTAATACCACATGAAAGTGGTTGGTTTTTGGCATCTTATTTGTCCAGCTTCCATATTCGTTTTTAAACACTTTACAAGAAATACATTGGCGGCAAACTCCGTAGCTTGCTAGCTTGTTTGCGCTGGCCTTTCGGAGACTCTTATTTTGTTAGCGCAGGCGCGATGGAGCGGCGCTTTTATTGTGAAGACAGGAACAGTGCGATCAGTCTTTAGGCTTTTGACGGGAAGTACGGTTGAAATAAAAAGTGTCTTTTTTTCCTTTACACTTTTGATTGATTGATTGAAACTTGTATTAGTAGATTGCACAGTACAGTACATATTCTGTACAATTGACCACTAAATGGTAACACCCCAATAAGTTTGTCAACTTTTTTAGGTCGGATTGGACGTGTGACCGCCTGGTTTTGTTTGATTGGTCCAACGTCACCAGTGACTGCATTTGATTGGTGAAACGCAGGCATGCATAGTTCCTACTTTGAATGCGTGTCTGACAAAATCAAAACAAACAAAGCGTGCATTAACAGATCGATTAAAAAAAAAGTAGCGATTGTAGATAAATGGAGCGGAGTAAAAGTAGCGTTCCTTCTCTATAAATATACTCAAGTAAAAGTAAAAGTATGTTGCATAAAAACTACTCTTAGAAGTACAATTTATCGCAAAAGTTACTCGAGTAGATGTAACGGAGTAAATGTAGCGCGTTACTACCCACCTCTGGTTCCTACCAAGCATGCGAAGACGAGGAGAATAATCAGTTTCTTCCTGAAGTCACATTTAATCCTGTCAGGAGCAGAACAAAGACTTACTGGAGCCATAATCACTTTATGGCTGCGATGTAATGAGATTAGGAGATGAACTGAACGGCGGCTTTTACACACATTGCAGAAAATACACTCTCTCGACATTTAGACTGTGACCCCCCCTCCTAATCATTCCTTTCACGCTTCAGTCACGGCCGGCTTGGAACCGATGTTTGTTTATTGGAACTCAAAGACTATTTGTAACAGCCCGCTGTCTTACACGATAGTTTTCCTTCAGCCGTTTCCTCACACTCTGCCTCGTGTTGCTTGTCAGTTCTGATTGCTGATGTCACTTCATCTAAGCTGCACCGCAACAACATCCATCCTTTTCCTACTGGTTGTCCCGAAGCACTGCATCATACTTGGATTAATATCTGTAGTTCATGGCCACTCATTTTAAACGGCTATTATTTTGTGTCTGACAGTGTGCATAAATAACTACCGTATTTCCTTGAATTGCCGCCGGGGCGCTAATTAATTTAAAACCTCTTCTCACTCCGGCATTTACCAAAGGCATGCGGTAAATTTAGGCCTGCGCTTATACATTTGAGTGTGATGTAAGGATACCTTCATGAAAAGCACATTTAATTAAAAAAAAACTTTATTATGGTCTTACATTTACTTATAAATGAAGTCCATGCGCAGCTCCTTCTGATCAAAAGTATCGATAACTTATTCATAGAAGTCTTCCTTATCTTTCTTCAGCGGATTTAACATAATAGTGAGAGTCCAGTCCATAGTTGATCTAACATAATAGTGTGAGAGTCCAGTCCATAGTGGATCTAACATAATAGTGAGAGTCCAGTCCATAGTGGATCTAACATAATAGTGAGAGTCCAGTCCATAGTGGATCTAACATAATAGTGAGAGTCCAGTCCATAGTGGATCTAACATAATAGTGTGAGAGTCCAGTCCATAGTGGATCTAACATAATAGTCATAGTCCAGTCCATAGTGGATCTAACATAATAGTAGGAGAGTCCAGTCCATAGTGGATCTAACATAATAGTCATAGTCCAGTCCATAGTGGATCTAACATAATTTTGAGAGTCCAGTCCATAGTGGATCTAACATAATAGTGAGAGTCCAGTCCATAGTGGATCTAACATAATAATGTGAGAGTCCAGTCCATAGTGGATCCAACATAATAGTGAGAGTATAGTCCATAGTGGATCTAACATAATAGTGTGAGAGTCCAGTCCATAGTGGATCTAACATAATAGTGTGAGAGTCCAGTCCATAGTGGATCTAACATAATAGTGAGAGTCCCGTCCATAGTGGATCTAACATAATAGTGTGAGAGTCCAGTCCATAGTGGATCTAACATAATAGTGAGAGTCCAGTCCATAGTGGATCTAACATAATAGTGTGAGAGTCCAGTCCATAGTGGATCTAACATAATAGTGTGAGAGTCCAGTCCATAGTGGATCTAACATAATAGTGAGAGTCCCGTCCATAGTGGATCTAACATAATAGTCAGAGTCCAGTCCATAGTGGATCTAAAATAATAGTGAGAGTCCAGACCATAGTGGATCTAACATAATAGTGAGTATCCAGTCCATAGTGGATCTAACATAATAGTGAGAATATAGTCCATAGCGGATCTAACATAATAGTGAGAGTCCAGTCCATAGTGGATCTAACATAATAGTGAGAATATAGTCCATAGTGGATCTAACATAATAGTGAGAATATAGTCCATAGTGGATCCAACATAATAGTGAGAGTCCAGTCCATAGTGGATCTAACATAATATTGTAAATGTCCAGTCCATAGTGGATCTAACATAATAGTGAGAGTCCAGTCCATGGTGGATCTAACATAATAGTGAGAGTATAGTCCATAGTGGATCTAACATAATAGTGTGAGAGTCCAGTCCATAGTGGATCTAACATAATAGTGAGAGTCCCGTCCATAGTGGATCTAACATAATAGTGTGAGAGTCCAGTCCATAGTGGATCTAACATAATAGTGAGAGTCCAGTCCATAGTGGATCTAACATAATAGTGAGAGTCCAGTCCATAGTGGATCTAACATAATAGTGTGAGAGTCCAGTCCATAGTGGATCTAACATAATAGTGAGAGTCCAGTCCATAGTGGATCTAACATAATAGTGAGAGTCCAGTCCATAGTGGATCTAACATAATAGTGTGAGAATCCAGTCCATAGTGGATCTAACATAATAGTCATAGTCCAGTCCATAGTGGATTTAACATAATTTTGAGAGTCCAGTCCATAGTGGATCTAACATAATAGTGAGAGTCCAGTCCATAGTGGATCTAACATAATAATGTGAGAGTCCAGTCCATAGTGGATCCAACATAATAGTGAGAGTATAGTCCATAGTGGATCTAACATAATAGTGTGAGAGTCCAGTCCATAGTGGATCTAACATAATAGTGAGAGTCCAGTCCATAGTGGATCTAACATAATAGTGTGAGAGTCCAGTCCATAGTGGATCTAACATAATAGTGAGAGTCCCGTCCATAGTGGATCTAACATAATAGTGTGAGAGTCCAGTCCATAGTGGATCTAACATAATAGTGAGAGTCCAGTCCATGGTGGATCTAACATAATAGTGAGAGTATAGTCCATAGTGGATCTAACATAATAGTGTGAGAGTCCAGTCCATAGTGGATCTAACATAATAGTGAGAGTCCCGTCCATAGTGGATCTAACATAATAGTGTGAGAGTCCAGTCCATAGTGGATCTAACATAATAGTGAGAGTCCAGTCCATAGTGGATCTAACATAATAGTGAGAGTCCAGTCCATAGTGGATCTAACATAATAGTGTGAGAGTCCAGTCCATAGTGGATCTAACATAATAGTGAGAGTCCAGTCCATAGTGGATCTAACATAATAGTGAGAGTCCAGTCCATAGTGGATCTAACATAATAGTGTGAGAATCCAGTCCATAGTGGATCTAACATAATAGTCATAGTCCAGTCCATAGTGGATTTAACATAATTTTGAGAGTCCAGTCCATAGTGGATCTAACATAATAGTGAGAGTCCAGTCCATAGTGGATCTAACATAATAATGTGAGAGTCCAGTCCATAGTGGATCCAACATAATAGTGAGAGTATAGTCCATAGTGGATCTAACATAATAGTGTGAGAGTCCAGTCCATAGTGGATCTAACATAATAGTGAGAGTCCAGTCCATAGTGGATCCAACATAATAGTGAGAGTATAGTCCATAGTGGATCTAACATAATAGTGTGAGAGTCCAGTCCATAGTGGATCTAACATAATAGTGAGAGTCCAGTCCATAGTGGATCTAACATAATAGTGAGAGTCCAGTCCATAGTGGATCTAACATAATAATGTGAGAGTCCAGTCCATAGTGGATCCAACATAATAGTGAGAGTCCAGTCCATAGTGGATCTAACATAATAGTGAGAATATAGTCCATAGTGGATCTAACATAATAGTGAGAGTCCAGTCCATAGTGGATCTAACATAATAGTGAGAGTCCAGTCCATAGTAGATCTAACATAATAGTGTGAGAGTCCAGTCCATAGTGGATCTAACATAATAGCGAGAGTCCAGTCCATAGTAGATCTAACATAATAGTGTGAGAGTCCAGTCCATAGGGGATCTAACATAATAGTGAGAGTCCAGTCCATAGTGGATCTAACATAATAGTGAGAGTCCAGTCCATAGTGGATCTAACATAATAGTGAGAATATAGTCCATAGTGGATCTAACATAATAGTGAGAGTCCAGTCCATAGTGGATCTAACATAATAGTGAGAGTCCAGTCCATAGTAGATCTAACATAATAGTGTGAGAGTCCAGTCCATAGGGGATCTAACATAATAGTGAGAGTCCAGTCCATAGTGGATCTAACATAATAGTGAGAATATAGTCCATAGTGGATCTAACATAATAGTGAGAGTCCAGTCCATAGTGGATCTAACATAATAGTGAGAGTCCAGTCCATAGTGGATCTAACATAATAGTGTGAGAGTCCAGTCCATAGTGGATCTAACATAATAGTCAGAGTCCAGTCCATAGTGGATCCAACATAATAGTGAGAGTCCAGTCCATAGTGGATCCAACATAATAGTGAGAGTCCAGTCCATAGTGGATCTAACATAATAGTCAGAGTCCAGTCCATAGTGGATCCAACATAATAGTGAGAGTCCAGTCCATAGTGGATCCAACATAATAGTGAGAGTCCAGTCAAATGGGTTTTAAGATGGGACTTAAATGCTTCTGCTGAGTAAGTATTCCTGATTCTGATTCCAATTGATCAAAAACGTAGGCCTACTATGCTACTGTATTTTGGTCATTATTGTAGTACTCGAATAGCCGAGTGTTTTCCGAGGTAGCAACTTGGCGAAACAAGTTTGAGAACCACGGTCTTAGATCAATAGACACAAAAACATGGCGCACAGACTCACATGATTTGTTTTGCTTTAAAAACAAACCTGTCGAAACCAACTGAGCCCCAAGATCTCAAGGAGAGATCTCCATGGTTGAACACCAATAGAAACACCAAAGTGAGTTCTGCATCACAAGGTTTTGCGACAGATTTACAGCTGGCTTGTCAGACTGATTGTGTGCACATTACTGAGACTCTTGTAGCGCCTGTCAAATATATCAGGGACTTGTCAAGATTTAGAGGGGGATTGATTCCGCCAGGCGGCCCCAGGGAAGCAAAGCTATAGCGGGGACAGAAGAGAACACATAGTCGCACCGTCGGATGTTGCTGTCAGGTGCCTCAAACAACCCTTTGATTAAGACGCTCATTACCCCGCCCCCACGGATCGTGCGGAGCCTATAATCAGTGGGTTAGGCCGAGGAGAGAAAAAGAGCACATTGTGTGTCAAAAGGCCTATCAGGCGGCGAACAAGCTAGCACACATTCCTACACTGAACAATGTTGCATAATTGGCTCGCAAACCGATTAAATGAGGGGTGTCCAAAGTGCGGCTCAGGGGCCGATTGCGGCCCGCGGGTTATTTTTTAACAGCCCCACAACACATTTTAAGAATAAAATTTAAAAAAATTAAAAACGTAAAAAATGGTATAAAAGAGCAAACATGTGAAATGAAAAAAGAAATTATTGCAATGTTTACTCTTATAACTGTGGCTATGTTTTAGTTTTTTCCTCTGCATTTGTCTCTGTTTCCTCTGTGTGTGTAGTATTTCCTGTCAGCACTTTTATTTTGTCTGTTTCCTGTGTTTCTATTTGGGAGCTGTTTCCCCTCAGCTGTGGCTGATTGGCACCTGGCCACACCTGGTGTCAATCAGCCCACTCCTATTTTTCCCTGCGGCTGATTGGCACCTGGCCACACCTGGTGTCAATCAGCCCGGTCCTATTTTTACATGCTTTGTCTTCCAGTCTGGGCTGGATTATTGTCATGTATGTGTTGTCACTCCTGTCGTGTCGTGTCTTGTCATTGCAACATAGCGGTGAGCTATATCTCGGTAGCTGTTTGTCTTTTGTTCCCTGCTTCCATTTTGTTTTCATACTACAAGTAACGACTTCTGTTTCCTGCTAGCTCCCATGCTAGCTCTTTTAGTTTGTTATCCGCCTCGTGCGCGTTTTTTGTTAGTACCCTTTTGTTTGTCGTTGTTCTCCTGCTAGCTTCCATGCTAGGCTCGTTATCTTCAAGCTCCCATGCTAGGTCTTTTAGTTTGTTATCCGCCTCGTGCTAGCCTTTTGTTAGGACCCTTTTGGTTTTGTTCTTGTTTTAGTATTTTAATTAAATCATGTTTTCGTACTCAATGCCTGCCTCCTTCTCTGCATCTTGGGGTTCATCCAGCCATCCATCCATTTTCTACCGCTTATTCCCTTTTGAGGTGGCGGGGGGCGCTGGCGCCTATCTCAGCTACAATCGGGGGGAAGGCAGGGTACAGCCTGGACAAGTCGCCACCTCATCGCAGGGCCTCTTGGGGTTCATCACAAACTAATTCTGACAATAACACAAAGCTGCCATGCAGGCTATTTCTTTCTTTAAAAAATAATAATGAATCAAAATCAATGTCATTATGAATTATTGACCTATTCAAGGCTCATTAAATATTCCACTTTGAAATATTTTTGGGGGAAAATGTTGCATAGTTTGTGTTTTGTCATATAAAAAAACTGAGCTGTTTTTTATTTTTTCAAAGAAGGGCCTAAAATATACAAACAAAAACGTAAACAACAATAAAACTTAAAATTGACGGATGGATCTGAAGTTGATCTCGAGATTATTGTGTTAAAAGTAAACAGTAAAAAAAATGTATTAATTATTTTTTAACACTTTAATAAGTAGGACCCTTTTGGTTCCCCAATTATTTTAGTGTGATTTGTTTATAAGTGTCATTGCTCAAAAAATAATAATGAATCAAAATCCAAAACTAAGGCTCCAATTATTATATAATTTGAAAAATTCCACCTAAAAAAGTTATTGGGTGAAAATATTGCATATTTTATGTTTTTTACATTTTTTTCCCCTAATGTTGATCTAGATATTTAAAACTTGAATAATAATGAAAATAATAAAACTGAATAATGACACATTTTTTATATATTTTTGGACCAAAACCCTTCGGGGTCCCCGGGATCAAGCCTGAGTGGAGGCCGAAATGTATATTTTTTATACATATATTGTATTGGATTTTAAAATAGAAAAATGTGAAAATGGCCCCCGCTTGCTTTGATTTTTCAGTGTGTGACCCTCAGTGGAAAAAGTTTGGACACCCCTGGTTTACATGTACAACTTTCTCCGACTTTCTAAGACGTGTTTTATGCCACTTCTTTTTCTGTCTCATTTTGTCCACCAAACTTTTAACGTTGTGCATGAATGCACAAAGGTGAGTTTTGTTGATGTTATTGACTTGTGTGGAGTGCTAATCAGACATATTTGGTCACCGCATGACTGCAAGCTAATTGATGCTAACATGCTATTTAGGCTAGCTGTATGTACATATTGCATCATTATGCCTCATTTGCAGCTATATTTGAGCTCATTTAGTTTCATTTAAGTCCTCTTAATTTAATTTATATCTCATGACACACTATCTGTATGTAATATAGCTTTTAATTTTTTGCGGCTCAAGACAAATTAGTTTTTGTATTTTTGGTCCAAGGTTGAACAAATTATCCTTTTAATAGGGACCCGAACAAGTTTTGCATTAAATATTGAACAAGCAAGGCTTATATAACTTTAATGACATGCAAAATCCAGTTTCAAATAATAATAATAATAATAATTAAAAAAATATCAATGGCATATCAAATAAAATGTAAATAAAAATGTTATGCCTTTTTTTTCTATTTGCACATTTCTGAGGTAAATATCAGATTTTTTCCACTGGCTAATAATAAATTTGAAAATAAAACAACAATAATGAATGAAACAAACATTCAAGCCTTGAAGTAGCGAGAAGAAATGCATGAATAAAACGTTAATCATTGGTCAGTTTGCTGGAAGTTTCCCGGAAGAGTTAGTGCTGCAAGGGGTTCTGGATATTTCTTCTGTTGTGTTACGCTGCGGATGTTCACCCGAAATGGGTTTGTCATTCTTGTTTGGTGTGGGTTCACAGTGTGGCGCATAGTTGTTTATACGGCCACCCTCAGTGTGACCTGTATGGCTGTTGACCAAGAACCCCTCAACGCCTTGACTGCGCCTAGAAATTCTGTCTACAAAAGTTATGAACAGAATGGGTGACAAAGGACAGCCTTGGCGGAGTCCAACCCTCACTGGAAATGTGTTCGATTACTGCCGGCAATGCGGACCAAGCTCTGACACTGATCATACAGGGAGTGGACCGCCACAATAAGAAAGTCCGATACCCCATACTCTCTGAGCACTCCCCACAGGACTTCCCGAGGGACACGGTCCAATGCCTTCTCCAAGTCCACAAAGCACATGTAGACTGATTGGGCAAACTCCCATGCACCCTCAAGAACCCTGCCCAGAGTATAAAGCTGGTCCACAGTTCCACGACCAGGACGAAAACCACACTGTACTGTGCAATCTACTAATAAAAGTATCAATCAATCAATCAATCAATGGCAAGTATGAGTGTTAGGCTTATTAGTGATTCCTAGAGCCCAAAAAAAGTCTGCGGGCTATAGAGCATTTTCCGTTCGGGCTCCAGTACTCTGGAATGCCCTCCCGGTAACAGTTCGAGATACTACCTCAGTAGAAGCATTTAAGTCTCACCTTAAAACTCATCTGTATACTCTAGCCTTTAAATAGACCTCCTTTTTAGACCTGTTGATCTGCCGCTTCTTTTCTTTCTCCTATGTCCCCCCCTCCCTTGTGGAGGGGGTCCGGCCCGATGACCATGGATGAAGTACTGGCTGTCCAGAGTCGAGACCCAGGATGGACCGCTCGCCTGTATCGGTTGGGGACGTCTCTACGCTGCTGATCCGCTTGAGATGGTTTCCTGTGGACGGGACTCTCGCTGCTGTCTTGGATCCGCTTTGAACTGAACTCTCGCGGCTGTGTTGGAGCCACTATGGATTGAACTTTCACAGTATCATGTTAGACCCGCTCGACATCCATTGCTTTCGGTCCCCTAGAGGGGGGGGGGTTGCCCACATCTGAGGTCCTCTCCAAGGTTTCTCATAGTCAGCATTATCACTGGCGTCCCACTGGATGTGAATTCTCTCTGCCCACTGGGTGTGAGTTTTCCTTGCCCTTTTGTGGGTTCTTCCGAGGATGTCGTAGTCGTAATGATTTGTGCAGTCCTTTGAGACATTTGTGATTTGGGGCTATATAAATAAACATTGATCGATTGATTGATATGAGCGGTGAATGCGGTGTTACAGCGGCGGGCCAGCTCTAATGCTAACTTGATATTGCCTCAAGGGCCGAATTAAATTACACGGCGGGCCAGAGTTTGACACCCATGCTTTCGAGATTATTTGTTTAAAACGATTTGTGCGAGGACTGACTCACAGAATCCACCCATGCACTTTCACACCTGCAGCATCAACAACCTAACTTCACAAAATCCAAGCTCAATGATGAATAAATAATGCATTTTGTGGACCACACAGCTGGGAGAACTATTTTTAAGTCCTGGAGCTCTCTCGGTTTTTTTTTTCTACTTAATCACGTACATTAGTAGTGTCACTGAAATCATCTAGTACTATTTAGCATGAGACTTCTTAGTCACACAATATCAGTTGCACACACAATTATCACAACATGCTTTCATCCTTTCATTAACTTGTGATAAAAAAAAAGAAACGTTTTGATGCTCCATGGAGATTCAGAAGGAGCAACATGTCCAAGCAAGCCGTGTCACAGCAGACCTCCTGCACGCTCCTCAGCCTACACACCGGAGCCATAAATACATCCGGGTGTCATTCCACACACACGCGCCCCGGGAAGAGGAAGTGTTGCCTTGGCAACAGCTATTAAATATTAACACATGCAATCCTAGAAATTAGCAGTGTGAACAAATGAGTTCATACATTAATCTAAACTGGCTGATACACTCCACAATAGCTCGGTGTACATTTATATATTTACTGTACATAACAAACCCTGTTTCCATATCAATTGTGTTAGATGTAAATATAAACAGAATACAATGATTTTTAAATCCTTTTCAAGCCATATTCAGTTGAATATGCTACAAAGACAACATATTTGATGTTCAAACTCATAAACATTTTTTTTGTTTGTGCAAATTATCATTAAGTTTAGAATTTGATGCCAGCAACACGTGACAAAGAAGTTGGGAAAAGTGGCAATAAATATTGATAAAGTCGAGGAATGCTCATCAAACACTTATTTGGAACATCCCACAGGTGTGCAGGCTAATTGGGAACAGGTGGGTGCCATGATTGGGTATAAAAGCAGCTTCCCCAAAAAAAGCTCAGTCTTTCACAAGAAAGGATGGGGCGAGGTACACCCCTTTGTCCACAACTGCGTGAGCAAATAGTCAAACAGTTTAAGAACAACCTTTCTCAAAGTGCAATTGCAGGAAATTTAGGGATTTCAACATCTACGCTCCATGATATCATCATAAGGTTCAGAGAATCTGGAGGAATGACCGTGACCTTCAATCCCTCAGACGGCACTGTATCAAAAACCGACATCAATCTCTAAAGGATATCACCACATGGGCTCAGGAACACTTCAGAAAACCACTGTCACTAAATACAGTTGGTCGCTACATCTGTAAGTGCAAGTTAAAGCTCTACTATGCAAAGCGAAAGCCATTTATCAACAACATCCAGAAACGCCGCCAGCTTCTCTGGGCATGAGATCATCTAAGATGGACTGATGCAAAGTGGAAAAGTGTTCTGTGGTCTGACGAGTCCACATTTCAAATTGTTTTTGGAAATATTCAACATTGTGTCATACAGACCAAAGGGGAAACAAATCATCCAGACTGTTAGCGATGCAAAGTTGAAAAGCCAGCATGTGTGATGGTATGGGGGTGCATTAGTGCCCAAGGCATGGGTAACTTACACATCTGTGAAGGCACCATTAATGCTGAAAGGTACATACAGGTTTTGGAACAACATATGCTGCCATCTAAGCGCTGTCTTTTTCATGGACGCCCCTGCTTATTTCAGCAAGACAATACCAAGCCACATTCAGCACGTGTTACAACAGCGTGGCTTCGTAAAAAAAAGAGTGCGGGTACTTTCCTGGCCCGCCTGCAGTCCAGACCTGTCTCCCATGGAAAATGTGTGGCGCATTATGAAGCGTAAAATATGACAGCGGAGACCCCGGACTGTTGAAGGACTGAAGCTCTACATAAAACAAGAATGGGAAAGAATTCCACTTTCAAAGTTTCGACAATTAGTTTCCTCAGTTCCCAAACGTTTATTGAGTGTTGTTAAAAGAAAAGGTGATGTAACACAGTGGTGAACATGCCCTTTCCCAACTACTTTGGCACGTGTTGCAGCCATGAAATTCTAAGTTAATTATTATTTTCAAAAAAACATATAAAGTTTATGAGTTTGAACATCAAATATGTTGTCTTTGTAGCATATTCAACTGAATATGGCTTGAAAAGGATTTGCAAATCATTGTATTCTGTTTATATTTACATCTAACACAATTTCCCAACTCATATGGAAACGGGGTTTGTACATATATATATATATATATATATATATACATATATATTGTTGTGGGATATTTTCCTTGTGTCAAATATTGTATTCATGCTCTGCCTGTTTTGTTGTAAAAAATAAAAGTTGCATTGTAATTCCCTGCTTGAGCTAAGTGTGCACTTCCACCCAACAGAAGCGCCCCCACACTACATCCACCCTTCCACACCAACAACCAGACGCCCGATTCCCTCCCCCAACATGCACACAGCCAAATAAAAGCCCACAAGTGGTGTGTGACCGACACACAACTGCATGCACTTCACAAGCTGCACGATCCTTCACACGTCGTCCTGTTCCTCCCTCAGCTGGCAGGTAATCCCCCGCCATTTCCTCCGTGTAGCAAACATGTCGCTGCACAGGTGTGTGGTGTAAATAGACACAGGTGATGCCAGTCACTTTTCACTGAACATTGTGGAAGTAAACATCACAGTCTTACACTGCTTGGATGTGTCTGTTGTTCTCTCAATTTCCTGCTGGCTGTTTTTAACCAGCATTAATTACACATGATAGACAATAGAATAGAATAGAAAGTTATTTATTGATCCCTGGAGGAAGTTCAGCAGCACAGTTTGCTCAAAATACAAAATAAGCACTTGGGTATTTATTACATGTGAATAATATACATACAGTCTATTATACAGCATTATTCACATGTGAATAATATGAATACAGTCTTTTGTACAGCATTATTTACATGTGAATAATGTAAATACAGTCTATTATACAGCATTATTCACATGTGAATAATGTAAATACAGTCTTTTGTACAGCATTATTTACATGTGAATAATGTTAATACAGTCTATTATACAGCATTATTCACATGTGAATAATATAAATACAGTCTATTATACAGCATTATTCACATGTGAATAATATAAATACAGTCTATTATACAGCATTATTCACATGTGAATAATATAAATACAGTCTATTATGCAGCATTATTCACATGTGAATAATATAAATACAGTCTATTATACAGCATTATTCACATGTGAATAATATAAATACAGTCTATTATACAGCATTATTCACATGTGAATAATATAAATACAGTCTATTATACACCATTATTCACATGTGAATAATGTAAATGAAGTCAATTATACAGCATTATTCACATGTGAATAACATAAATACAGTCTATTATACAACATCATTCACATGTAAATAACATAAATACAGTCTATTATACAGCATTATTCACATGTGAATAACATAAATACAGTCTATTATACATCATTATTCACATCTGAATAATGTAAATGAAGTCTATTAGACACCATTATTCACGTGAATAATGTAAATACAGTCTATTTTACAGCATTATTCACATGTGAATAACGTAAATACAGTCTATTATACAGCATTATTCACATGTGAATAATATAAATACAGTCTATTATACAGCATTATTCACATGTGAATAATGTAATTACAGTCTTTTATACAGCATTTTTTACATGTGAATAATATAAATACAGTCTATTATAAAGCATTATTCACATGTGAATAATGTAAATGGAGTCTATTATACAACATTATTCACATGTGAATAATATAAATACAGTCTATTATACAGCAATATTCACACGTGAATACCATAAATACAGTCTATTATACAGCATTATTTACATTTGAATAATATAAATACAGTCTATTATACAGCATACTTTTCAGAGGCGGTACAGTATTGAATGTGATCCATTAATATCACGGTACTATACTAATACATATAAAATGTGCTGCAAGTGAAACAACAAGCTATGTTCACACAGTCCCATTATAATGTGTTTAGGAATGAGGGCAACATTCGGCGCCAAATCAACTCGTGATCGCCACAAAGAAAGGATTGTAAGAGAAACCTTAAAGAGACTATCATACGTTTCCAGCGTCCGGAGAAGACAAACAGGAGGACTAATATAGGAGTCATCTCTCCACATGTCAACTGGCCAGTGAGGATGCTTGACCAGAGCACTTCTTTGAAAAACTAAAAGGTCAAACCACAAAGCAATTACTCTGGCAACTCATCAACCGGCGGCTGACGGGGGGACAAAAAAAAAAAAAAGACCATTACCTCTCGGCTGCAGCTGACAAGTGCAGAGAGACCGAGAGCGGTGTTTACCACTGGAATTGCACCCTGCTGAGCTCACTGCAAGTCTGCATTTACCAGGTACAGTTGGAGATGAAGACGAGCAAAGGGAGAGTTAAAAAAAAAAAAGATTGAGCAATCCAGATATTGCCGAAGGCCTTGGAATGAGACCAAGAGATGGAGAGAGACATGTGAATGGTGTTAAAAGACACAAGAGGGATGTCAGGGCAGGCAACACAACAACAACTCCTGAGGGATGTCAGTAATTACCACAGGTGAGAGACTTGCACGGCTCACAATGTTATTAAAATGCTGCAAAAGGGACAAGGGGTAGAAAATGGACATATGGAGGTCTGATTAAGTTTACCTCATTTCCTTGAATTGCCGCCGGGTATAAAATATGTGCCTGCCTAGAATTTCCGCCGGGTCAAACTCGTCACGTCACGAGTGACACGTCACCTGTCATCATTTTCAAAATGGAGGAGGCTGATTTCAATCATTTGAAATCGCATAAAGGGAAGAAGATTAAGAGCTATTCAGTAGGATTTAAGGTCCAAGCTATTGAATATGCTAAAAAGAACAGTAAGCAGCTATGTTTTATTAATATACCGTAGCTGCGTGTGTCAAATATGAGTCATTAAATGACTCCCACCTCCTGGTGGTAGAGGGTGCTAGTGATCCTTCTTGCGACTACTCGGCTGCAGAAGAAGTGACAACAAGCAGCAAGAGTGAGCAGCGATCGTTTATTTTTTCCTCTCACTTGCACTTTTAACATGCTTCTCACTGGAGGGCAAGGCAGGTTTAAATAAAGCCTCTGATTAGTGCTCAGGCAGCAGGTGAGAAAATAAAAAACATAATCCACACCAAAGTTCATGACATTTTTATATATTTTTTTCAAATTCCATTGTATGTTATACTCTTCTGACACCACCAGATGGCAGTTTAAGTGTCCACATACGTGGCCGTAAGACCCCAATTCAGTAGTGTACACCATTTTGGAAATAGGAGCTAAAAGGTGCTGTCCATAAGCCTTTAGATTAATGGTTGGCTGGCGAATGAGGGTAAAAAAAAAATAGTGCTGTCAAAGTGGCACAGAAAAATGCACGCATTAGTCATGTACAAACGCACACGTGTTCAGCGCACACGCTTATTTACCTTAAGCACGCATGGTTACCTGGAAGGCTGCGGGCGCTGTCATACGCTTAGTGATCAGGTCAATGCATGCGTGGGAGCAAAGATGAGAGAGGAGACAAATGCAGCTTGAAAAATACACCCTGATGAGACCATAGAGCAGGGGGGGTCTTACTCATTTTAGACAGGGGGTCAAAGGGGGAATAATCTACTCCCAAGTGGGGCCGGACTGGTGAAATCACAGCACGATAACTTAAAAATAAAGGCAACTTTTTCTTTAAAAAATAGAACGAGTACATTCTGAAAATGTACAAATCATAATGTTTTTTTTTTTACAGTTACATGATGTGGTTTATTTATTTTTTAACATATGTAGCATCATCTACAACAGTGGTCCTCAACCACCGGGCCGCGGCTCAATTGGTACTGGGCCGCAGAAGATTTTTTTTTTTTTTATTAAATTAACATAAAAAACACAAGATACACTTACAATTAGTGCACCAACCCAAAAAAACTCCCCTTTTCATGACAAAAAAATTATAAAATAAAAAAAATAAGAAAAAATAAAAATAAAATAAACCCCCCCCCACCCCCGCCGGGCCGTGGGACAAATTATCAAGCGTTGACCGGTGCGCAGCTACAAAAAGGTTGGGGTCCACTGATCTACAAAGATACGAATAATTGCTATTGCGACATCTAGTGGACACATTTAGAACAGCAGTTTTTTTTCATTCAAAAGTTATAGCTCATTTTTATACTTAGCAAATTTAAGTATTCTACCTTTATTTGTCGTTATTTATACTTTCTGAATACATTACATGACAATGTCTATCAGTCAACTCATTAGTGTTAATTTTCAATTCATCAAGATAAAATATCAAAATCTATTTACAGGATGTTATTTATGTAGTTTGCTCATTTTCCTCGACTGCTGCACTAACATCATGTGGTTTATTTATTTTATAACATATGTAGCATCATCTACAAAAAAATGCTATTGCGACATCTAGTGGACACATTTAGAACAGCAGTTTATTTCATTCAAAAGTTTCAGCTCATTTTTATACTTAGCAAATAATGTATTCCATCTTTATGTGTCGTTATTTATCATTCCTGAATAAATTATGTGATAATGTGGTTACAAACATAGATACAAATAATTTCTATTGTGACATCTAGTGGACACATTTAGAACGACAGTTTCTTTCATTCCAAAGCTTTGGCTCATTTTTATACTTAGCAAATGTAAGTATTCCACCTTTATTTGTCGTTATTTATACTTTCTGAATAAATTATGTGATAATGTTCATCAGTCAAGTCAGCGGTGTTCATTTTTGATTCATCAAGATAAAAAAATAACACCAAAACCAATTTACAGGATGTTATTTAGGTAGTTTGCTCATTTTCCTCGACTGGTGCTAACATTGTGTGGTTTATTTATTTTTTAACATATGTAGCATCATCTACAAAGATACAAAGAATTGCTATTGTGACATCTAGTGGACACATTTAGAACGGCAGTTTCTTTCATTCCAAAGCTTTGGCTCATTTTTATACTTAGCAAATAACATTACTCTACCTTTATTTGTCGTTATTTATACTTTCTGAATAAATTACGTGATAACGCTCATCAGTCAACTCATTGGTGTTCATTTTTGATTCATCAAGATAAAAAAATAACACCAAAATCAATTTACAGGATGTTATTTAGGTAGTTTGCTCATTTTCCTCGACTGGTGCTAACATTGTGTGGTTTATTTATTTTTTAACATATGTAGCATCATCTAAAACGATACAAATAATTGCTATTGCGACATCTAGTGGACACATTTAGAACGACAGTTTCTTTCATTCCAAAGCTTTGGCTCATTTTTATACTTAGCAAATGTAAGTATTCCACCTTTATTTGTCGTTATTTATACTTTCTGAATAAATTATGTGATAATGTTCATCAGTCAAGTCAGCGGTGTTCATTTTTGATTCATCAAAATAAAAAAATAACACCAAAATCAATTTACAGGATGTTATTTAGGTAGTTTGCTCCTCGACTGGTGCTAACACTGTGTGGTTTATTTTTTTTTTAACATATGTAGCATCATCTACAAAGAATTGCTATTGCGACATCTAGTGGACACATTTAGAACAGCAGTTTCTTTCATTTAAAAGTTCCGGCTCATGTTCTATACTTAGCAAACTCGTCCCGCGAGCTGAAAAAAAACCTTTTCGCGGGTCTGATCCAACCCACGGGCCGTATGTTTAACACCATTTATTTTCAACAAATAAATGGTTTTCACTCAAGTAAAAGCTTAAAACAAATTATAGTATGACATTCTAACAAAATAATATCGCCTTCTTTTTTTAAAAAATT
Organism: Nerophis ophidion; assembly: GCF_033978795.1. Lineage (NCBI taxonomy): Eukaryota > Metazoa > Chordata > Actinopteri > Syngnathiformes > Syngnathidae > Nerophis > Nerophis ophidion. The sequence continues at coordinate 75,743,795 of NC_084617.1, forward strand.
AATTTAAATGATGCAAATTATTCACTGTGATTAACATGATTTTATAAATGATTAATTTGACAGTGCTGTTAAAATGATGAATCTCACAACTCACCAGATTAAAAAATGCTATTGTCAAATCCTAAAAGGCACTGAAAATAGAAGTTCAACACGGTAATTTACATTTTCAAACATTAACTAACAAACTCATTTGTAATTCCCTGAACAAAAAGAAACATCATTTGCATTCAGCAGTCAAAAAGCAACTTTTTTTTTAATGCTGTGCTGAATTAAATGAACAGCTGGCAAGGCACATGTGCACGTCTGAATATCCTCCTTATTTGCATAAATTAAACGGAATACACCAATTAAATTAACATTTACAAGACTACAAAACAGCACACACACATTGCCACCTAAATGCACAAAAATGATGCAAATACGAAGTTTACTTAGAATGTGATTCCTTCGTGATTGAAAACAACAACAGAAAGAGTTGTTTCCGATAAAACTGACAGAGGCGGGCAGAGTAGCCAGATATTGTACTCAAGTAAGAGTACTGTTACTTTAGAGATGTATTACTCAAGTATAACTAAGGAGTAGTCACCCAAATATTTACTTGCGAAAAAGTAAAAAGTATGTTGTGAAAAAACTACTCAAGTACTGAGTAACTGATGAGTAACTTGTTCGTTTAAGTAATGCACAAAAACATAAACATAGCAATGAACACATTCAGAGTCAGGAATATTTCTTAAGCAACTAAAACAATAATATATATTAAATAATATATATTTGGTTTTACACTGTATTGAAAATGCAACCTCATTATACTATTGGCTAAGTTTAATATTCATAAATGTAAGTTTCTCAATACCCGAACTGTTTTTTGTGCCTTTACAAAAAGATGTAGAACTTTACATTAAAACACTCTAACTTTAACAACCAAAAAGCTGTGAAAACGATGATGCTGTGTTCCAAATTTAACTTATTTACTGATATTGAGTGAGTCTATGGCTTTGCATTTATTTCATTGTATTTATATATATTTTTTTGCATTCTTGTTTAGTTACTTTGAATTTACACCCCCCTGGCACTTTTTTGTATGGTTTTTATACTGTTTTGTACTATTTTTGTACTAACTTTATTATTATTTTCAACTGTTTGTAAATGTTGAAATTTATACATAAAGGTTTATTTAAAAAAAGTGCAGTTAATCATGTGACCGCCTGGCTCTGTTTGATTGGTGAAACGGAGTCAAAGGTCACCAGTGACTGCATTTGATTGGTGAAACAGAGTCAAACGTCACCAGTGACTGCATTTGATTGGTGAAACGGAGTAAAATGTCACCAGTGACTGCATTTGATTGGTGAAACGGAGTCAAACGTCACCAGTGACTGCATTTGATTGGTGAAACGGAGTCAAACGTCACCAGTGACTGTATTTGATTGGTGAAAAGGAGTCAATCACATACAGTCAGTGACTGTATGTGATTGGTGAAAACGGAGTCAAACGTCACCAGTGACTGTATTTGATTGGTGAAACGGAGTCAAACGTCACCAGTGACTCCATTTGATTGGTGAAACGGAGTCAAACGTCACCAGTGACTGCATTTGATTGGTGAAACGGAGTCAAACGTCACCAGTGACTGCACTTGATTGGTGAAACGGAGTCAAACCTAACCAGTGACTGCATTTGATTGGTGAAACGGACTCAAAAGTCAACAGTGACTGCATTTGATTGGTGAAACGGAGTCAAAAGTCAACAGTGACTGCATTTGATTGGTGAAACGGAGTCAAACGTCACCAGTGACTGCATTTGATTGGTGAAACGCAGGCATGTGATAAATCCTACTTTGAAGGTCTGTCCGACAAACCAAAACAAACAAAGCGTGAATTAACAGATTGATTGAAATCAGTAGCAAATAGCGAGCTGAATGTAGATAAATGGAGCGGAGTAAAAGTAGTGTTTCTTCTCTATAAATATACTCAAGTATAAGTAAAAGTATGTTGCATTAAAACTACTCTTAGAAGTACAATTGATCCCAAAAGTTACTCGAGTAGATGTAACGGAGTAAATGTAGTGTGTTACTACTCTGCTTATGTGAGTGTTTTCTTCATGTATGATATCCTACATGCGTGCCTGCTTCCACTCAGGATCACTCAGCTGCTCTCCTCCCGTCTCCCAGCCTCCCCCCGGTAATGAGGAGTGATCCATTTCCCTCCCAAAGACGTGTTTATACAGCTCCTGCTCACAGGCAGCGAGAGGAGAAAAACTGATTACGGAGGCACTCTGGTCAAACGTCAACACGGCGGCGTGCATCAAACGCTGCAGCGGGAGCGCAAACAGACGGCGGGAGCTTAGTGAAAGAGCTAGAAGCAAACAAAGCTACGAGTTGACAAATAAAGGAATTTCCTTTGTTTTGGCCTTTGCAGAACCCCGGGAGAGGATGGAGTGTGTTTACCGTGAGACCACATCAACCTAAAAATGGAGAGCCGGCGAGTAATGACACGCGAGGGAGAGGATCACATGACCCGGAAGGCCCGCACAGCAGGGAGGCAGGTTTGTTGCGGGAACTATTCATTACGGGAGCCCGGCCATCTGTGGAAATTAAGAGCGGTGGGCTGATCTTGCTGAGCGGACAGAAAAGCCGCATTGTGCGGACACCGTGAAGCAATCACCGAGCGGCAGTGAGGAGGGGAAATGGTGGGAAAAAACTAGCTTGTGAAGCAAAAGTAATCAAGTATTAGAAATTGGGTATTTCAATGAACACACCTGTGTGTTCATTGAAATCATTTAGTCTTTCATTTCATTTTATGGACAGAATTTCTAGGCGCAGTCAGGAAGTTGTTAGGATCCGGTTTGGTGGCCGCAGGATTAGGTCTCTGCTTTTTGCAGATGATGTGGTCCTGATGGCTTCATCTGGCCAGGATCTTCAGCTCTCACTGGATCAGTTCGAAGCCGAGTGTGAAGCGACCGGGATGAGAATCAGCACCTCCAACTAAGTCCGAGTCCATGGTTCTCGCCCGGAAAAGGGTGGCGTGCCGTCTCCGGGTTGGGGAGGAGACCCTGCCCCAAGTGGAGGAGTTCAAGTACCTCAGAATCCGGTTCACGAGTGAGGGAAGAGTGGATGGTGAGATCGACAGGCGGATCGGTGCGGCGTCTTCAGTAATGCGGACGATGTATCGATCCGTTGTGGTGAAGAAGGAGCTGAGCCGGAAGGCAAAGCTCTCAATTTACCGGTCGATCTACCTTCCCATCCTCATGAACTTTTGGGTCATTACCAAAAGGACAAGATCATGGGTACAAGTGGCCCAATTAAGTATCCGGGTCTCTCCCTTAAAGATAGGGTGAGAAGCTCTGCCATCCAGGAGGAACTCAAAGTAAAGCCAATTGAGATGAGCCAGATAAGGTGGTTCGAGCATCTGGTCAGGATGCCACCCGAACGCCTCCCTAGGGAGGTGTTTAGGGCACGTCCACCCGGTAGGAGGCCACGGGGAAGACCCAGGACACGTTGGGAAGACTTTGTCTCCCGGCCAGCCTGGGAACGCCTCAGGACCAAGAGCTGGACCAAGTGGCTTGGGAGAGGAAAGTCTGGGCTTCCCTGCTTAGGCTGCTGCTCCCGCGACCCAACCAAGGATAAGCGGAAGAAGATGGATGGACACCTGTGTGTGATCCATGTACTTGTGATGAGAAATTGCAAAGGTCAGGCCAAACCCCTTTAAGATGGGATAACAGTCATTCCCGGAAATCTGCAATGGCACAGTTCTGGCAATTCACACAAATTCAACCAATCCTGTAAAATGACGCAAGACCTCGTAACTTTGCACACACAGCATCATTTTTACCAATCTATAATGTCTAATGGGGTTGTACGGTATACCAGTATTGGTATAGTACTGTGATACTAATGAATCCGTCACATGTGGGGGGGGGGGGGTCTCATCTTTCTGTCAGGTTCAAACACTGAAGACATCTATTAAACAGACAAGAAGCAAGGAACCAAGCGGAGACAGAGTTCAATTTAGCTCATGAGGAGAATGCATGGCGCTGCACACTTAGTCACAGTCTCGCCCTACGATCTAAGTTTCAGCTCCCGCGTCCCTCCATTTATTCATTAGTCCCTCTGTCAAAATCACTGAGGCTGCTTTTAAAAGGAGTGGTCACATATATCATGAGAAGCAGGTCCAGAACGGACAATATGTGACGGAATGTGCCGGGGGCCTTCTGGTTTCGCCTTGTCTCTGCTTCGTCTGTGTGCTGTCGTCTTATCTGTGTTGAGGTCCTTGAAGTCTTTGGCTGTTAGCGGGCTAAAACAAAGATAACATCTGCGGCTGAGGCCATCCCTCAGACAAAAAGTTTTGTCCTTGCACAGATAGAAAAAGTGCTGCTTGAGCACAATAGCTAATAACTATAGCAACAGACTTTAAGCACACTAAAGTTGTGTGATAATGTACACACATGATTATTCTAACACTTTCTGTGGGGTTTGTTCTCCAGGGATGCAGACGGACTACTCTGGACAAGGCGTGCAGGTAGGAACATGATTTCATAAATCATAACGCATACCAAAAACAGAAAGCAATCACACGGGAAGCTAAAAGGAAATAACTAGCACAGGAATCGTAGATTAGGAAACGAGAAATAGCGACGTACGTGACTGTTGCGTACAGCAAACGATGAAGCCAGACTGAGCGCGGCGAGATAGGTGAATATATAGTTCTATGATTAGTGGTCGACAGCAGGTGAGCTTGCCGATCACTAACCAAGGGCAGGTGAACCCAATTAATCCCCATGGAAACTAAAACAAACCCAGAGGTCCATAAACAGGAACTAAGGGAGTCCAAAACGAACAGAAAATAACAAAACATGATCCAGGCCACGGATCATGACAGAATCATTTTCGGTACTATACCACCTCTAAAAAAGTACTGCTCCCCCACACCCCCGCGCCTCTGTAGTTGTCACATCGTGACATTGGGGACAGCGCGGCGTGTTTTAGCTACTTCTAAATCCCTAACCCTTGTCTCCATGGCGACAAAAAAAGTAAGTTTCTTACAAGTATTATTATCACTGCAGGACGAGAAATAGCTAAACATGCTTCTCTAAATACCGTAGGCGTCACAATTTAAACAAACGCCTTTGGGGGATTTATACCTGACATCCACTGTAATGATACCAAGTACAGGAGCGATACTGCTATGATTACGTCGATATTTTAGGGCATCACAACACATTGTTTTTAGTTTTTTCATCGCAGTCAGGGTTGCCCTTGGAGGGCCACTTTTAACAATATATATATATATATATATATATATATATATATAATATATATATATATATATATATATATATATATATATATATATATGGTGTTTGTTTTTATTGTGACGCCTCAATATGCATATATATATATATATATATACATATATATATATATATATATATATATATATATATATATATATATATATATATATATATATATTGTTTTTATTGTGACGCCCCAATATGCATATATATATATATATATATATATATATATATATATATATATAGTTTTTATTGTGACGCCTCAATATGCATATATATATGTATATATATATATATATATATATATATATATATATATATATATATATATATATATATATATATATATATATACATATATATATGTATATTGAGGCGTCACAATAAAAACAATATATATATATATATATATATATATATATGTATATATATATATATATGCATATTGAGGCGTCACAATAAAAACAAACACCATATATATATATATATATATATATATATATATATATATATATATATATATATATATATATATATATATATATATATATATATATATATATATATATATGCATATTGAGGCATCACAATAAAAAGACACACCATTGGTGGATCTGCACCTGACATCCACTCTAATGATACCAAGTACAGGAGTGTATCTAGTCGATACTGCTATGGTTTTGTCGATATTTTATATTTTTTGGCATCACAACATCTTCTATCATTTAAAAAAAAATTATATTATGTTTATAAAGTCAGGAAATACATCCCTGGACACATGAGGACTTTGAATATCAATCAATGTATGATCCCGTATCGACTTGGTATTGGATTGATACCCAAATTTGTGGTATCATCCAAAACTAATGTAAAGTATCGAACAACAGAATAGTAATTGTTACATTTCAACAGAAGTGTAGATAGAACATGTTAAAACAGAAACTAAGCAGATATTAAGTAGATCAATAATCCATTTTTACAGTTTGTCCCTCGTAATGTTGACAAAATAATAGGTTGATGTTACTGCATATGTCAGCAACTTAAATAGCAGCCTTTGTTTGTTTACTTACTAATAAAAGAAAAGTTGTCCGCCATGTGAATATGTTTATATATTTAGGGAAAGTAAATCAAAATTACTCTTATTTTTAATTATGATCGTGACTTTTGGTTATGTTGGACCAGCAGAGAAGGCTGTTAGGGTTAGGGTTGGGGTTAGGGTTGGGGTTGGGGTTGGGGTTAGGGTTGGGGTTAGGGTTGGGGTTGGGGTTAGGGTTAGGATTGGGTTGGGGTTGGGGTTAGAGTTGGGGTTGGGGTTAGGGTTGGGGTTAGGATTGGGTTGGGGTTGGGGTTAGAGTTGGGGTTGGGGTTGGGGTTAGGGTTGGGGTTAGGATTGGGTTGGGGTTGGGGTTAGAGTTGGGGTTGGGGTTAGGGTTGGGGTTAGGATTGGGTTGGGGTTAGAGTTGGGGTTGGGGTTAGGGTTAGAGGGTTAGGATTGGGGTTATGGTAAGAACCATAAAAAGAAAATGGGTAGGGTTAGGAAGGAAGGGGGGGTGGGGGGGATATATAAGAAAAATAAAAAGGGAAGTAAAAAAAGGAATGTGCCCTGTCCATCAACAGTCCTATGGCTCCCCCTCATACCTCGTTAAGGCCTACTGGATATCTGGTGCCCAAGTTCGCGATCCAGATGTGCTTCGCCCTACGACGTTGGGCGAGGCTCCATCTGGGGTTCGCTTCGACGACAGTTGCCCGGACGGAAGACCACCCGTGTCGAACAAAATGCCGGACCAGGTGAGTATTGGTGTTTTTGTGTCTAACGATGTTGTACTTATGTTGGACGAATCTCCTAGCTAGGTTATTGCCCGTCTCGCCCACGTACGTATCGCCACATCGTTGACACCGAATGACATAAACACAATTTTGAGTATGTAGTCCGCCACGACACAGTGGTTGGAAAACCTTGCGGTTCTGGGGGTTCACAAACCACGGCGCGTGGCGGACAAGGGCGTCCCTCTGAGCGGAGGGCGGGTCTCCCAGTGGGCTGACCCTGGCCCTGACCAACATATCATTCAAGTTGGGGTTCTTCCGGTAGGCCGGTACCACATAGTGCCCCAGCAGCCTCCCGCTACTCTCCGAGAAAGTACGGAAATGGGTTTTGACTTTTCTCACGACCCTGACGGCCGAAGGAGAGTAGGTGGTGATAAGAGGAATCATGTCCGTACCAGGAGGAGGTCCCTTCGGGTCCAGGAAGACCCTCAACTGTCTTCTGAGGAAGGACCTGGAATAGCCCCTCCTCTTCAGAGCAGTAAAGAGGGTCTTCGAGGCCACCAGGAAATCCTTCTGCCTAGTACAAATACGATGAAACCTCAGGAGTTGGGATTTCACCAGCCCCGCAAATGTGTGCTTGGGGTGGAAGCTGCTTTTGTAGAGGAGCGCATGGGTGTCCGTCTCCTTGAAGAACACTTTTATGTCCAAAAGTTGCGTTTTGGCAAAATTCGGACCCTTGAAAAAGGGTTGGGGTTGTGGTTAGGATTGGGGTTAGGGTTAGGGTTAGGAGTTAGGGTTAGATTGAAAGAGAGAGAAAGATGGGTAGGTTTTAGGTATAAAGAAAAGAGAGACGGGTAGGTTTAGGTATGAAAAAGAGAGTCGGTTAGGGTTAGGATAAGGGGTTGGAGAAGGGCGATAAAAGAGTGGAAAAAGAAAATAAGAAGGGTGTGCACGGTCCTTCTATGGTCCAGCGGGCTCGCACTCACGCCTCATTGAGGCCCCCCGGATGTCTGGTCCCCAACTTTGTAATCCACAGGCGTTCAGCCCGCTTCCGTCTAGCGTCGGTCTGGACAACGCACACCCGAACAGAAGTCCACCCGTGCCGGATAAAATGCTGCACAAGGTAGGTGGTGGTGTTTTTCTGTCGGATGATGTTGTGTTTATGTTGGTGAAACCGGGTGGCGATGGTGTTGCCCGTCTCACCAACATACATGGCATGACATCGTTGGGGTTGGGTTAGGGTTAGGGTTAGGGTTGTTGTTAGAGTTGGGGTTAGGGTTAGAGTTGGGGTTAGGTTTGTGGTTGGGGTTGGGGTTAGGATTGGGGTTAGGGTTAGGATTGGAGTTAGGGTTGGGGTTAGGGTTAGAGTTGGGGTTAGGGTTGGGGTTGTGGTTAGGATTGGGGTTAGAGTTGGGGTTAGGGTCGTTAGGGTTGGGGTTGTGGTTAGGATTGGAGTTAGGGTTGGGGTTAGGGTTAGAGTTGGGGTTAGGGTTAGGGTTGTGGTTAGGGTTGGGGTTAGAGTTGGGGTTAGGGTTAGGGTCGTTGTTAGGGTTGGGGTTGTGGTTAGGATTGGAGTTAGGGTTGGGGTTAGGGTTAGAGTTGGGGTTAGGGTTAGAGTTGGGGTTAGGGTTAGAGTTGGGGTTAGAGTTGGGGTTAGGGTTAGGGTCGTTGTTAGGGTTGGGGTTGTGGTTAGGATTGGAGTTAGGGTTGGGGTTAGGGTTAGAGTTGGGGTTAGGGTTAGAGTTGGGGTTAGAGTTGGGGTTGTGGTTAGGATTGGGGTTAGAGTTGGGGTTAGGGTCGTTAGGCTTGGGGTTGTGGTTAGGATTGGAGTTAGGGTTGGGGTTAGGGTTAGAGTTGGGGTTAGAGTTGGGGTTAGGGTTAGGGTCGTTGTTAGGGTTGGGGTTGTGGTTAGGATTGGAGTTAGGGTTGGGGTTAGGGTTAGGGTGTATATGCAAACCCATGCTGGTTGGAGAAGGTCTAAGTCACAGCACTCCAGAATAACGTCTCCTTTACGTTGTGTCCAGACACTTGTAATCCATATTTAGTATGTGGAACTAATAATGTTTATGACTGCAGGAGGATTGTATTTCATAACGACTAATACCGGGAGGAAGGAAAGAAAGAGAGGTGTGTGTGTTGAGGAAGTGCGAAGGTTTGCAGAGTCTGGCAGACTAAAGGTGGCGTGTGATCAGATGCCAGATCACAGACAAACAAGGCACGCTGACAGATCTATTTCCCCCCGCTGCCTGCAGCCAGCTGTCACTTGCAGATAAACACAATACCTCCTCTGCCCACCAGGACGCCAGAACCACAAATTGACAGCTGAGTCTTGCCGGCCAGAGGGGAAGATGATGAAAAAAACAGTGTGTCATCGGGATGAATCACAACGTAGGAATGACTCGCAAATGAGAGGAAATCACGGATAATAGCGGGAGTCAAGAGAGGGAAAGAAAGAGGGACAAAGTGATGGCGTGACAAGAAAAAACGTCGAGGAAGAGACCTGAGATCGCATGACTGTTTTAGTGTAAAGTGCAAAAGAGATTTACATCAATTTGTTGCATTTCGCAGGTTTGGGTTTTGTAGTTCGGTCTCTGAACTCTGCATTAAACTGCTGTGCTGAGGCACCCGCATCTACAAAACCAAAACCAGTGAACATGTCACGTTGTGTAAATGGTAAATAAAAAACATAATACAATGATTTGAAAATCCTTTTCTACTTACCGTATTTCTGTGAATTACCGCCGGGTATATAGTATGTGCCTGCCTTGAATTGTAATCTTCGAGCCCTCAGTTGGTACTGCATCGAAAAGCGACATCGGTGGGTAAAGGACATCACCACATGGGCTTAGGAACACTTCAGAAAACCACTGTTAGCCTGAGCAAATTGTTTAAGAACAACACTTCTCAACCAGCTATTGCAAGGGATTTTGGGATGGCACCATCTAGGGTTCCGAGAATCTAGAGAAATCACTGCAGGTAAAGCAGCAAGGCTGAAAACCAACATTGAATGCCTGTAATCTTCGAGCCCTCAGTTGGTACTGCATCGAAAAGCGACATCGGTGGGTAAAGGACATCACCACATGGGCTCAGGAACACTTCAGAAAACTACTGTTAGCCTGAATAAATTGTTTAAGAACAACACTTCTCAACCAGCTATTGCCAGGGATTTAGGGATTGCACCATCTACGGTTCCGAGAATCTAGAGAAATCACTGCACGTAAAGCAGCAAGGCTGAAAACCAACATTGAATGCCTGTAATCTTCGAGCCCTCAGTTGGTACTGCATCGAAAAGCGACATCGGTGGGTAAAGGACATCACCACATGGGCTCAGGAACACTTTGGAAAACCACTGTCAGTAACTACGGTTGGTAGCTACATCTCTAAGTTCAAGTTAAAACTATACTATGCAAAGCCAAAGCCATTTATCAACAACACCCAGAAACGCCACCGCCTTCGCTGGGCCCGAGCTCATCAAAGATGGACTGATGCAAAGTGGAAAAGTCTTCTGTGGTCTGACGAGTCCACATTTCAAATTTTTTTGTGGAAATAGTGGACGTTGTGTCGACCGGAACAAAGCGGAAAAGAACCGTCCGGATTGTTATAGGCACAAAGTTCATGAGGCAGCATCCGTGATGGCATTGTGGTAAAGACTATTTTTGATTCGTTAGCTTCCACGCTATTCCTTTGTTTGTGTTCCTAGCTCACATGCTAGCGCTTTCTGTTCTTTCTAGCTCCCATGCTAGTTCTGTTGGTTTTGTTTGTAGTGCCTTGTGCAAGTATTTCTGTTCTTAGCCTGTTTTTGTAGTAGAAATACATCATTATTCTTACCTTCACACTCTGTCCGTTTTCCGACTGCATCCACGAGAGAACGCAACCACACCACGATGCCAGCTAAACGTCACAGACGCACTATCTGTATGTAATATGGCTTTTACTTTTTTGCGGATCCAGATGGATTTGTTTTTGTATTTTCAGTCCAATATGGCTCTTTCAATATTTTGGGCTGCCGACCCCTGGTCTACATCCATGTTGGTACCACGGACTGATAGACTGCTGATTCAATCTAACCGACAGACAACTTTACAGATCTATTGTCAGGTTCAAACACTGTTGACATCCATTAAACAAGACAAAAATGCAAAACAGAGACAGACTTAAATTTGGACTCAGATCTGAGGAGAGACATGGCCTCTGTACACCTTGCACGGTTCCTGCACCAAGCTCTGGCGAAAAGGTTTTCGTCTCCTCTTTTATTTAGGTATTCAATGTTTACGCAACAACACGTCAAAACAGGAATGGGGAGCATACACACAGTCACTGTTTTCGGTCACATTGAAGACAAAAGAAGACGATGCCTCGGGTCCGGGCTCGTCCTGGTCTCAGCTTCGGCAAAACAGGAATGGGGAGTATAAAAACAGCCATTGTTTTTGATAAAAGAAAGATGATGCTTCGGGCTTGGGCTCGTCCTGGTTTCAGCTTCGGCGGGTCTTTGAGGACAAAAGAAAACCCCTCTCGTCGCATTCCAACCTACACAGCGGAATACCCCAAGACTTTGCTTGGTTGAAGAAGGACAGCTCTCAACTACTCAATTAAATAAAAGAGATCTGAAAGTTTTTTGATAATTCACACACAATTTACACGATTTTTCTAACATATATAGTTTCAAAGACAGCGAGAAGTAGCTCAGTGTGCCGTGTCCTAGTTGGACCGCCTGTTTACATATTCAGAGTGAAAGCTGAAAGCCGCCATGTGTCAGGGTCTGCCAAAACAAGCCCAGACCTCAGCTGAACTGGATTTGTGTCTCTCGTCTCTGCTCAATAAAACTTTATACGGCCTCTATAAAACACTCACAGATACAAACAAACATACACACGCTGAAGATCAAAGAGCATCAAATGAAGTGAACCATACAATAAGTGAAGTGAAGTGAATTATATTTATATAGCGCTTTTCTCAAGTGACTCAAAGCGCTTTACATAGTGACACCCAATATCTAAGTTACATTTAAACCAGTGTGGGTGGCCCTGGGAGCAGGTGGGTAAAGTGTTTTGCCCAAGGACACAACGACAGTAACTAGGATGGCACAAGCGGGAATCGAACCTGCAACCCTCAAGTTGCTGGCACAGCCACTCTACCAACCGAGCTAGAATAAAGTTTGCAACTTTTCGTCGCTAATAAAAAAAAGCCTTGCCTGTACCGGAAGTAGCAGACGATGTGCGCGTGACGTCACGGGCTGCGGAGCTCCTCACATCCGAACACCGTTTACAATCATGGCCACCAGCCGCCAGAGCGACTCGGACCGACAAAGCGACGATTTCCCCACCAATTTGAGCGAGGACGAAACATTTGTGGATGAGGAAAGTGAGAGTGAAGGACTAGAAAAAAAAGACAGGGCAGTGGGAGCGATTCAGATGTTATTATGTTATGCCGCACTCTTCAGCATCTACATGCTGCCGCTGGGTGACATCATACGCAAATACGGTGTTAGCTTTCACTGTTATGCTGATGACACCCAATTCTACATGCCCCTAAAGCTGACCAACATACCGGATTGTAGTCAGCTGGAGGCGTGTCTTAATGAAATTAAACAATGGATGTCCGCTAACTTTTTGCAACTCAACGCCAAAAAAACGGAAATGCTGATTATCGGTCCTGCTAGACACCGAACTCTATTTAATAATACAACTCTAACATTTGACAACCAAACAATTAAACAAGGCGACACGGTAAAGAATCTGGGTATTATCTTCGACCCAACTCTCTCCTTTGAGGCACACATTAAAAGCGTTACTAAAATCCCATCAATTAAGAATGGTTCAAGTCCAAATTGGTGAACAGGGAACCAAGTCAGGGCCCTTTGGCAAGTCAGATACCTTGGTAGTGGAATTGATTGATTGAAACTTTTATTAGTAGATAATGTCAATTAATGCACTAATATATCCCCAGAATCTGTGGGGGACCACAAGAACCCTCATTAATCGTCCTGCATCTCACCCAGGTGTCCCCAGACTTCATACAAACACTAAGACATGGTGTCCTCTTAACAGGTCCATGTATCCATAGGCTGAGCATGCAGTCTTATAGACCAGGGGTCCCCAACCAACAGTCCGAGAGACGCATGTGCTACCGGGCCATTAAATCATTTATAACCGACCGCATTTTCTCCACCTTTACTTCGGCCAGTCCCAGCAGACACAACAATGAGCTCGTTCATAGATGTGTTAATCAAACTCCGGACAGGAAGTCGCCGTTTGCTGTATTTGATACATCTTGGTCACATGGGACAATGCACATTAATAAACATAGAACATGTAAATCCTAACCAAAAGCTAGGTTCCATGTGCAGGTTGATGACCTAAGATCAGGGCGGATCAGGGACAAAGTCCATAGAGGGGGGGGGGGGGGGTTGCCCACATCTGAGGTCCTCTCCAAGGTTTCTCATAGTCAGCATTGTCACTGGCGTCCCACTGGATGTGAATTCTCCCTGCCCACCGGGTGTGAGTTTTCCTTGGCCTTTTGTGGGTTCTTCCGAGGATGTTGTAGTCGTAATGATTTGTGCAGCCCTTTGAGACATTTGTGATTTGGGGCTATATAAATAAACATTGATGGATTGATTGATAGTAGTTAAAGTGCATAAGGCAGGTGGAGAAGTGCTAAATTGTTGCATATAATATCAATCAATCAATAAATTATTACTTATATAGCCCTAAATCACGAGTGTCTCAAAGGGCTGCACAAGCCACAACCACATCCTTGGCTCAGATCCCACATCAGGGCAAGGAAAAACTCCACCCAAAGGGACAATGAGAAACCTTGGAGGGGACCACAGATGTGGGGACCCCGTCCTTGGGCGACCGGTGCAATGGACGTCGATTGGATCTAGCAGAATATTGTGGGAGTCCAGTCCATAGTGGATCTAACATAATAGTGAGAGTCCAGTTCATAGTGGATCTAACATAATAGTGAGAGTCCAGTCCATAGTGGATCTAACATAATAGTGAGAGTCCAGTTCATAGTGGATCTAACATAATAGTGAGAGTCCAGTCCATAGTGGATCTAACATAATAGTGAGAGTCCAGTCCATAGTGGATCTAACATAATAGTGAGAATTCAGTCCATAGTGGATCTAACATAATAGTGAGAGTCCAGTCCATAGTGGATCTAACATAATAGTGAGAATTCAGTCCATAGTGGATCTAACATAATAGTGAGAGTCCAGTCCATAGTGGATCTAACATAATAGTGTGAGAGTCCAGTCCATAGTGGATCTAACATAATAGTGAGAGTCCAGTCCATAGTGGATCTAACATAATAGTGAGAGTCCAGTCCATAGTGGATCTAACATAATAGTGTGAGAGTCCAGTCCATAGTGGATCCAACATAATAGTGAGAGTCCAGTCCATAGTGGATCTAACATAATAGTGTGAGAGTCTAGTCCCTAGTGGATCTAACATGATAGTGAGAGTCCAGTCCATAGTGGATCTAACATAATAGTGAGAGTCCAGTCCATAGTGGATCTAACATAATAGTGAGAGTCCAGTCCATAGTGGATCTAACATAATAGTGTGAGAGTCCAGTCCATAGTGGATCTAACATAATAGTGAGAGTCCAGTCCATAGTGGATCTAAGATAATAATGAGAGTCCAGTCCAAGGTGGATCTAACATAATAGTGTGAGAGTCCAGTCCATTGTGGATCTAACAAAATAGTGAGAGTCCAGTCCATAGTGGATCTAACATAATAGTGTGAGAGTCCAGTCCATAGTGGATCTAACATAATAGTGAGAGTCCAGTCCATAGTGGATCTAACATAATAGTGTGAGAGTCCAGTCCATAGTGGATCTAACATAATAGTGTGAGAGTCCAGTCCATAGTGGATCTAACATAATAGTGAGAGTCCAGTCCATAGTGGATCTAACATAATAGTGTGAGAGTCCAGTCCATAGTGGATCTAACATAATAGTGACAGTCCAGTCCATAGTGGATTGAACATAATAGTGAGAGTCCAGTCCATAGTGGATCGAACATAATAGTGAGAGTCCAGTCCATAGTGGATCTAACATAATAGTGTGAGAGTCTAGTCCCTAGTGGATCTAACATGATAGTGAGAGTCCAGTCCATAGTGGATCTAACATAATAGTGAGAGTCCAGTCCATAGTGGATCTAACATAATAGTGAGAGTCCAGTCCATAGTGGATCTAACATAATAGTGTGAGAGTCCAGTCCATAGTGGATCTAACATAATAGTGAGAGTCCAGTCCATAGTGGATCTAAGATAATAATGAGAGTCCAGTCCAAGGTGGATCTAACATAATAGTGTGAGAGTCCAGTCCATAGTGGATCTAACATAATAGTGAGAATTCAGTCCATAGTGGATCTAACAAAATAGTGAGAGTCCAGTCCATAGTGGATCTAACATAATAGTGTGAGAGTCCAGTCCATAGTGGATCTAACATAATAGTGAGAGTCCAGTCCATAGTGGATCTAACATAATAGTGTGAGAGTCCAGTCCATAGTGGATCTAACATAATAGTGACAGTCCAGTCCATAGTGGATTGAACATAATAGTGAGAGTCCAGTCCATAGTGGATCTCGCATAATAGTGAGAGGCCAGTCCATAATGGGTCTAGCATAAAAACGAGAGTCCAGTCCATAGTGGATCTAACATAATAGTGTGAGAGTCCAGTCCATAGTGGATCTAACATAATAGTGAGAGTCCAGTCCATAGTGGGTCTAGCATAATAGTGAGAGTTCAGTCCATAGTGGATCTAACATAGTAGTGAGAGTCCAGTCCATAGTGGGGGCAGCAGTAGACCATCCCGAGCGAAGACGGATCAGCAGCACAGAGATGTCCCCAACCGATGCACAGGTGAGCAGTCCACCCCGGGTCCCGACTCTGGACAGCCAGCACTACATCCAAGGCCATCGGACATGGACGTAGTGAATTTTAAACAAGGAATCACCGTGTGTTTGTGTGGCTAAAGGCTAAAGCTTCCCAACTACATCTTTCTACTGTGACTTCTCCAATATTAATTGAACAAATTGCAAAAGATTCAGCAACACAGATCTCCAAAATACTGTGTAATTATGCCGTTAAAGCAGACGACTTTTAGCTGTGTGTGTGTGCAGCGCTCATACTTCCTAAAAGTAAAGGCCTACTGAAAGCCACTACTAGCGACCACGCAGTCTGATAGTTTATATATCAATGATGAAATATTAACATTGCAACACATGCCAATACGGCCGCTTTAGTTTACTAAATTACAATTTTAAATTTCACGCCAAAGTATCCTGCTGAAACGTTGTGGTATGATGACGCGTGCGCGTGACGTCACGCATTGTAGAGGACATTTTGTTCCAGCATCGTTCCCAGCTATTAAGTTGTCTGTTTTCATCGCATAATTCCACAGTATTCTGGACTTTGTGTTGCTGAATCTTTTGCAATTTGTTCAATGAACAATGGAGACATCAAAGAAGAAAGCTGTGTAATTATGCAGTTAAAGCCGACGACTTTTAGCTGTGTGTGTGTGCAGCGCTCATACTTCCTAAAAACAAGTGACGTCTTGCGTACACGTCATCATTACACGACGTTTCCAGGACGAAACTCCCGGGAAATTTAAAATTGTAATTTAGTAAACTAAAAAGGCCGTATTGGCATGTGTTGCAATGTTAATATTTCATCATTGATATATAAACTATCAGACTGCGTGGTGGTTTCAGTAGGCCTTTAAATGCTTCTACTGAGGTAGCATCTTTTAACCTTCCTCTTGTGTTGGCTTTCTTTTACCATCTCTTATGTTAACGGGTCGGTTTTGACCCATGTCTTAAATGAGCTGTAAAATGCACTAAAAACAATGATCTATCATCCGATTTGTTTCTCATGTCTTGGTTACCTCGTTAGGCTTCCTTATCCTTGAAAATATTGGTTTTAATATTTTTGGTTTGGGCCATTGGGCCTTTTTTTGTCAGTATACCCCTCGATTTCAATTTTTAAAAATGCCAAAATGAACCTCAAGAGAATCATATACATAAAAAAAAGGTATTACTAAGGGGTATTAGAACACATCTCTTAAATAAATGTGTTTTATTTATTTTTTCATTTTAAGAATTTTACTTATAGTAACATTTTTGGTGTTACGGGTCAATTTCGACCCATATATATTTACTTCAAGAAAAAGGCTAAAAAGTATTTTTTTCAGCAACAGAAATCCAACATCAAACAAACAACAACCTATCAAGAGCATGAAACCAAGAGAAATAGATTACTAGTTCCAAAACTAATAAAAAATAAAATCAGAGTGGCAAAAAGTGACACTTTTAGTGTCCGTCTTTTGTTTGTTTTTGTACAGGATAACAAGGTCAAATGAGAATCCACTAAAGCTCACATGATTGGGAGAGGAGCTGGCTGTCAGTGTGTTCAGTTTTGGCTCTTATCATTGCTTTATCATCTTATTTTTATAACTGGGTCGAAACCGACCCTAACAACACCAAGGGCATAATTTCTACCAGAGCATTTTATAATTTAGTGAAAAAAATTAAAATGTTTTATTTTGTTGACAAAGACGTTCCTGACAAAGTCAAAAAGCTTTGATGCAAAAAAATAAATGGTGTGGCGCAGTGGGAGAGTGGCCGTGCGCAACCCGAGGGTCACTGGTTCAAATCCCACCTAGAACCAACCTCGTCACGTCCGTTGTGTCCTGAGCAAGACACTTCACCCTTGCTCCTGATGGGTGCTGGTTGGCGCCTTGCATGGCAGCTCCCTCCATCAGTGTGTGAATGTGTGTGTGAATGGGTAAACGTGGAAGTAGTGTCAAAGCGCTTTGAGTACCTTGAAGGTAGAAAAGTGCTATACAAGTACAACCCATTTATCATTTATTTTTATGCATTTAAAAACTAAAACGAAGATTAAATGTTACCGGCCATAGTACTGGAGCCCCAATAGAAAAAGGTCTATAGCCCGCCGACTTTTTTCGGGTTCTAGGAATCACTAATAAGCCGGAGTCCTTTGAAGGCAGATGTCTTGCCCGGACATATGGAACAAGACAATCAGCAAGATAGGATGGAGCTAGACCGTGTAGTATTTTATAATTTAAACCTGTCCCTGGTGCAAAAAAGGTTGGGGACCCCCTGTTCTAGACTATTCTGTCCCCAGCTGCACCTCATTGTATTCCCATTGAAATCAAGCAGAGTGACCCATCCCAGCAATGCATGACAATCTGATGTTTGTACAATTATTATCCATATGGCTAAGAAAAAAAAAAAAAGGAGAAGAGTCAACCCACAGATCAACAAAGTACAGCTGGATCTAGGATCAGACGGAGCAGAATTGGCTATGGTTCTCACTTTTCCATGTGTAGATCAGGACTCGGCGTGCAGCCTGGGTGGGTTTTTGCCGCACAGCACGAAAGTGGAGCAACAAGTGCAGAAAGTACCATAACTTCATCACAAGCACATTGCTGCAGGAAACTGAACTGACCTTCTAACTTTATACCTTGCCGAGATTTTCTTCTATATGACGTGGAAAAAGAGATGAGTAATCCTGATTTCAGTTTTGGGTCGTAAAAAAAAAAAGTGACCTTGGGAATAATGCAAGCCACATTGCTTCGTTTCTCAGGGGGTTGTCTGCCTTATTCTGGTTATTCCGCTTAAAGATCTCGGTCCAGGCCAGGCGTACATATCTTCCATGGAAGCGAAGTGAAGTGAATTATATTTATATAGCGCTTTTCTCTAGTGACTCAAAGCGCTTTTACATAGTGAAACCCAATATCTAAGTTACATTTAAAGCAGTGTGGGTGGCACTGGGAGCAGGTGGGTAAAGTGTCTTGCCCAAGGACACAACGGCAGTGACTAGGATGGCGGAAGCGGGAATTGAACCTGCAACCCTCAAGTTGCTGGCAAGGCCACTCTACCAACCGAGCTATACCGGTTTTAAATTAAACCACTCCCTAAGGTAAATGGGTTATACAAACCCCGTTTCCATATGAGTTGGGAAATTGTGTTAGATGTAAATATAAACAGAATACAATGATTTGCAAATCCTTTTCAAGCCATATTCAGTTGAATATGCTACAAAGACAACATATTTGATGTTCAAACTCATAATTTTTTATTTTTTTTAGCAGATAATAATTAACTTAGAATTTCATGGCTGCAACACGTGCCAAAGTAGTTGGGAAAGGGCATGTTCACCACTGTGTTACATCACCTGTTCTTTTAACAACACTCAATAAATGTTTGGGAACTGAGGAAACTAATTGTTGAAGCTTTGAAAGTGGAAATCTTTACCATTCTTGTTTTATGTAGAGCTTCAGTCCTTCAACAGTCCGGGGTCTCCGCTGTCGTATTTTACGCTTCATAATGCGCCACACATTTTCCATGGGAGAAATGTCTGGACTGCAGGCGGGCCAGGAAAGTACCCGCACTCTTTACCGTTCGGGCTCCAGTACTCTGGAATGCCCTCCCGGTAACAGTTCGAGATGCTACCTCAGTAGAAGCATTTAAGTCTCACCTTAAAACTCATCTGTATACTCTAGCCTTTAAATAAACCTCCTTTTTAGACCAGTTGATCTGCCGCTTCTTTTCTTTCTCCTATGTCCCCCCCTCCCTTGTGGAGGGGGTCCGGTCCGATGACCATGGATGAAGTACTGGCTGTCCAGAGTCGAGACCCAGGATGGACCGCTCGTCGGGACCCAGGATGGACCGCTCGCCTGTATCGGTTGGGGACATCTCTACGCTGCTGATCCGCTTGAGATGGTTTCCTGTGGACGGGACTCTCGTTGCTGTCTCGGATCTGCTTGAACTGAACTCTCGCGGCTGTGTTGGAGCCACTATGGATTGAACTTTCACAGTATCATGTTAGACCCGCTCGACATCCATTGCCTTCGGTCCCCTAGAGGGGGGGGGTTGCCCACATCTGAGGTCCTCTCCAAGGTTTCTCATAGTCAGCATTGTCACTGGCGTCCCACTGGATGTGAATTCTCCCTGCCCACTGGGTGTGAGTTTTCCTTGCCCTTTTGTGGGTTCTTCCGAGGATGTTGTAGTCGTAATGATTTGTGCAGTCCTTTGAGACATTTGTGATTTGGGGCTATATAAATAAACATTGATTGATTGATTGATTGACTACGAAGCCACTCTGTTGTAACATGTGGCTTGGCATTGTTTTGCTGAAATAAGCAGGGGCGTCCATGATAACGTTGCTTGGATGACAACATATGTTGCTACAAAACCTGTTTGGACCATTCAACATTAATGGTGCCTTCACAGATGTGTAAGTTACCGATGCCTTGGACACTAATGCACCCCCATACCATCACACATGCTGGCTTTTCAACTTTGTGCCTATAACAATCCAGATGGTTGTTTTCCTCTTTGTTTTGGAGGACACCATGTCCTCTGTTTCCAAATATAATTTGAAATGTGGACTCGTCAGACCACAGAACACTTTTCCACTTTGCATCAGTCCATCTTAGATGAGCTCGGGCCCAGCGAAGCCGGCGGCGTCTCTGGGTGTTGTTGATAAATGGCTTTTGCTTCGCATAATAGAGCTTTAACTTGCACTTACAGATGTAGCGACCAACTGTAGTTACTGACAGTGGTTTTCTGAAGTGTTCCTGAGACCATGTGATGATATCCTTCACACACTGATGTCGGTTTCTGATGCAGTACCGCCGTAGGGTTCAAAAGTCCGTAATATCCTCGCTTACGTGCAGTGATTTCTCCAGATTCTCTGAACATTTTGATGATTTTACGGAGCATAGATGGTAAAATCCCTAAATTCCTTGCAATAGCTTGTTGAGAAATGTTGTTCTAAAACTGTTCGACAATTTGCTTACAAAGTGGTGACCCTCACCCCATCCTTGTTTGTGAATTACTTAGCATTTCTTGGAAGCTGCTTTTATACCCAATCATGGCACCCACCTGTTCCCAATTAGCCTGCACACCTGTGGGATGTTCCAAATAAGTGTTTGATGAGCATTCCTCAACTTTATCGGTATTTATTGCAACCTTTCCCGACTTCTTTGTCACGAATTGCTGGCATCAAATTCTAAAGTTAATGATTATTTGCAAAAGGTTTATGAGTTTGAACATCAAATATGTTGTCTTTGTAGCATATTCAACTGAATATGGGTTGAAAATGTTTGCAAATCATTGTATTCTGTTTATATTTACATCTAACACAATTTCCCAACTCATGTGGAAACGGGGTTTGCACCTACCAGATGGTATCAAAGTCCTCATTAGTATTCACACACTAAGTTCCAGTACATTATAGTTCACTACATCTGTGCTCAGTCGGTGTAAAGTAAAAAGATGATTGGAATATAATTTATATTCTAAGTGAAAAATACAAATCACAGCGAGTCATGACATTGCAACTAATTTACATACCTGAAAAATGACTTTCAAAACAAATGTTATTGATATCGTGATGATAAATAAAACCTGTCTGGTTTACTCGCCAAAATACCAAACAAAGACCATTTAACCTTCAGCTCCTCTTCATGGATTTAAAAGCATTTGACATTAGTTTGGCATTTAGCTCCAAATGCGGCTTCTTGGCTGTCCTTTAAGCAAACACTCCTCTATCCTCCAGGTGCACTCCCTTTAAATGTTATCCTCTTTTTTGCCGGGGAAGTGATACACACAATAGCTTTTTATCTCTTCCTCCGAGTGTTGATGGACGGAAAGGCTGCGTGGCTGAAAGCTGCGGTCTCTGTGAGCCTTGTTAAAAGCAACTTTACAGACTTGCAGCCTGACTAGATTGCGTTGGGCTGAGCAGGGCTTATAAAAAACACATAAAATGCAGCAGTAGATGCCTGCAAGACTCACGGCTGTAGTGGAGGTCACATTCATGTTAAAAGTAATAGACTAACTTTGATGTACAGGTGCTGGTCATATTATTAGAATATCATGAAAAAGTTGATTTATTTCATTAATTCCATTTAGAAAGTCAAACTTGTAGAATGTATACATTCATTCCAAACAGACTGATACATTTCAAGTGTTTTTTGCCAAAAAGGAGATGATTATAGCTGACAACCAATGAAAACCCTAAATTCAACATCTCAGAAAATGAGAATATGGTGAAAAGGTCAGATATTGAAGACACCTGGTGCCACACTCTAATTAGCTAACTAACTCAAAACACCTGGAAAAGCCTTTAAATGGTCTCTCGTTTTGATTCTGTATGACACACAATCATGGGGAAGACTGCTGACTTGACAACTGTCCAAAAGATGACCATTGATACTTTAAAGAAGGAGGGCAAGACACAAAAGGTCATTGCCAAAGAGGTTGGATGTTCCCAGAGCTCTGTGTCCAAGCACATTAATAGAGGGACAAAGATGTGGTAGAAAAAAGTGTACAAGCAAGAGGGATAACCGCGCCCTGGAGAGGATTGTCAAACAAAACCGATTCAAATATGTGGGGGAGATCCACAAAGAGTGGACTGCAGCTGGAGTCAGTGCTTCAAGAACCACCACGCACCGACGTATGCAAGATATGGGCTTCAGCTGTGTGAAGCCACTCTTGAATAAGAGACAACGTCAAAAGCGTCTCGCCTGGGCTCAAGACAAAAAGGACTGGACTGCTGCTGAGTGGTCCAAAGTTATGTTTTCAGATGAAAGTACATTTTGTATCTCCTTTGGAAATCAAGGTCCCAGAGTCTGGAGGAAGACAGGAGAGGCACAGAATCCACGTTGCCTGAAGTCCAGAGTCAAATGTCCACAATGGGTAATGGTCTGGGGTGCCATGTCATCTGCTGGTGTTGGTCCACTGTGTTTCCTGAGGTCTAGGGTCAATGCAGCAGTCTACCAGGAAATTTTAGAACACTTTATACTGCCTGCTGCGGACCAATTTTATGGAGGTGAAGATTTCATTTTCCAACATGACTTGGCACCTGCACACAGTGCCAAATCTACCAGTACCTGGTTTAAGGACCATGGTATCCCTGTTCTTGATTGGCCTGCAACTTACCTGACCTTAACCCCATAGAAAAGCTACGGGGTATTGTGAAGCGGAAGATGCCAGATGCCAGAGCCAACAATGCTGAAGAGCTGAAGGCCACTATTAAAGCAAGCTGGGCTCTCATAACACTTGAGGGTGCAACAGACTGGTCGACTTTATACCACGCCGTATTGCTGCAGCAATTCAGGCAAAAGGAGCCGCAACTAAGTATTGATTGCTGAAACTTTCCATGTTCATACTTTTCAGTTGGCCCACATTTCTAAAAAATATTTTGTGGTACTAGTCGTAACTAATATTCTAATTTTCTGAGATACTGAATTTGGGATTTTCAGTAATTGTCAGTACTAATCATCAACATTTAAAGAAATAAATATTTCAAATATATCATTATGTGTGTAATGAATTGATATATTATGTAAGTTTCACGTTCTGAATATAATTACTGAAATAAATCATCTTTTTTATGATATTCTAATAATATGACCAGCACCTGTACGTTTAACAACTAATCTTGCTTTTGGTAAAATAAACTTAGATTCATCTCTTAGATTGGTCTGTAGAGAGAAGTATTTTTGAATTCCTTCTGGAAGAGTATTTATTTTTGCTTTGAACATGCTGTTTTATTTTATAATAAACAATATCTTGAAATTTCAAAAGTTTTGATTTAACAAATAATGGATGGGTATGGTCATAATATCCTGCTTTGTTTATTACCCGTACAGCTTTTTTTTTTTCAGCAAAACAATATCATTAATTATAATTTTAAAAGGTGTTCCCCAGAGCACAACCTGACAACTTCACTGGTTTGGGTTTTTGTAACTTCAGGGTACTCAATGCGGTTTGGATTTCATACATTTGTATTACTCACACTTATTACATGATTAAGACCTTTTTTTCATAACTAAATAACGAATGTATCATTAAAGCCCTTCATTGCAGTAAATATAATGCCCGATTCATCCAATTGAATGTTAATTGCAGAAGAGGAAGAGTTCAAACACACTTTCACAATTAAAGCTGATGAGGCTTAAGACAGGAGGAGGAAGTGAAGAGAGGTTAAAAGTCAACATATGTTTAGATTCCACCACCTGTGCTGGATGTGCGGGGGCGTTCACAACATGTGCATGCGTGATTGTTAGCATGATGTCAAGCGTGTTATTTGTCAAGCAGTTGTAGAGTTAATTACTCTTTTCAAACACTGCTATATTTTACACCGATTCCTTGTATAATAAGCCCTGAGTCGCGTGATGGATGATAAAACATCCATCTTCTGAATGAAATAGAGGTTGATGTCTCCATTACAGGAGCAGCGGGGCGGGGCATGCTGGAGCCCGGCCCAAGATGGCGGCAAGGAGGCGGAGAATGCGGCCGAGCGGAGAGGCGGGACGTGCCGGGAGTGACGCCGCAATCGAATTCAGGTGTGTGGTTCGCACACCGGCACACAATCAAGTTATCTCCACTGGCTGAATAAAAGGGCAGCGGCGGAGGAGGGTGAGGCAGAAGGAGGAGGAGAGTCCGCAGCAAGTCCTGAAAAGCAAGAGAAACAGAGAGAGAGACACGAGAGACGGAGACGGGGTCGGCTGAAAAGCGACAGAAGAGCGAGCAGCGGAGAAGGAGCTGAAAAGCGACCAGACCGGAAGACAGCTTCCATCCATCCATCCATTGTCTACCGCTTATTCCCTTCGGGGTCGCGGGGGGCGCTGGCGCCTATCTCAGCTACAATCGGGCGGAAGACGGGGTACACCCTGGACAAGTTGCCACCTCATCGCAGGGCCAACAGAGATAGACAGACAACATTCACACACTTGGGACCATTTAGTGTTGCCAATCAACCTATCCCCAGGTGCATGTCTTTGGATGTGGGAGGGGCCTATCCCCAGGTGCATGTCTTAGGAGGTGGGAGGGGCCTATCCCCAGGTGCATGTCTTTGGAGGCGGGAGGAAGCCAGAGTACCCAGAGGGAACCGACGCTGTCACGGGGAGAACATGCAAACTCCACACAGAAAGATCCAGAGCCCGGGATTGAACCCTGAATACTCAGGATCTTCATATTGTGAGGCAGACGCACTAACCCCTCTTCCACCGTGAAGCCCCGGAAGACAGCTTGTTATTGAAAAATAAACGAGAGTCAAAACTGCTCAATCATGTCCTTCCTGAGTGGTCCATGGAACCCGCACGACAGCGAGCAACTGTCATAATGATTTATACCAAAGCTAGGCAAATTAGGGCCCGCGGGCCACATGCGGCCCATTAAGATTTTTACTTCGGCCCGACGGACCTTCAACATAGTTATTTTTAGACCTTCAACATCAAAAGTGTAGTCGCCATTATGATGTGCAGTGTTGTTTTTAAATGAGAGTAAGTTTTGAACTATAGAAAGCAGGGGTGTAACGGTACGTGCATTTGTATTGAACCGTTTTGGTACGGGGGTTTGAGTTTCCACATAGACATATTAGGCAGCGCACCGCAGGTTGTGTAAACAATGCAGAGCGAGGCACAACACACGGCAGGCTAGCAGCGACCGGGTTAGGACAACATGCAAAAGCCACAGCTGGAAGACCCTCCCGCCACGTTAAGATCTCCCGTTTGGGAACACTTTGGCTGCGCGGTGTGATACAACGATGGAGGACAGAGGTTTGCTGACATTGTTCAGCAGCAGTAGGGTATTCTTCTGCCAACACGCTTGTCCCGTTCGGGGTCGCAGGCAGTTGCTGTATTGCATTAAAAACTACATTTTGACCCACTTCTATGGTGGAAGAACAATAAGCCCATATATCCTCTTACTGCCAAGTTAGCCATGCTGAGGGTGTGTGGGTATTAAGGGCGCCGCCCTCAACTGGTTCCGGTCGTACCCAGCCAACAGGAGTTTTTGTGTAAAAATAGACAGTTATATGTCTTCCACAGCTCCTCTACCACACGGGGTGCCCCAGGGCTCAATCCTTGCCCCAATCTTATTTGCGCTTTACCTTCTCCCACTTGGTTCTATTTTTAGGAAGTATGGTATTGCATTTCATTTTTATGCCGATGATTGTCAGAGTGTGAATTAGTGAATTATATTTATATAGCGCTTTTTTCTCTAGTGACTCAAAGCGCTTTACATAGTAAAACCCAATATCTAAGTTACATTTAAACCAGTGTGGGTGGCACTGGGAGCATGTGGGTAAAGTGTCTTGCCCAAGGACACAACGGCAGTAACTAGGATGGCACACGCGGGAATCGAACCTGCAACCCTCAAGTTGCTGGCACGGCCACTCTACCAACCGAGCTATGCCCCAGTTCAACATCTCATTGACTGCCTACACGACATCAAAGCCTGGCTTTCAGCTAACTTCCTGAGTCTAAATGAAGACAAAACAGAAGTTATGTTGTTCGGTCCAAGTCGCTGTCCCTCACCCAACGTTGACCTCGGCACTCTGACCCCGTATCTCAGCGACTGTGTCACAAACCTGGGGGTAAAGTTCGACTCAGATTTTAAAAACAAATCAGCAGCGTCGTTCAAAAAAGCTTTTATCAATTACGCCAAATAGCGAAAGGGAAACCGCTTCTGTCAGGACATGACCTTGAGAAATTAATTCATGCCTTTATCTCGAATCGTTTAGACTACTGCAATGCTCTGTATGTCGGCATTAGCCAGGCTCTGCTGCCCGTCTGCTAACACAGACCCGCAGACGTGAGCACATCACCCCTATATTAGCGTCCCTTCACTGGCTCCCTGTGCGTTATCCAATCAATTTTAAACTCCTTCTATTTGTTTTTAAATGTCTAAACAACCTCGCGCCAACATATCTCTCCGACCTCCTGCAGCCTTACTGCCCCACCCGATCCCTAAGATCAGCTGATCAGCTGCTACTGACGGTCCCTGACTGATTTAGTTTCTGATTTTGTTTAGTTCAGGGGTGTCCATTACGTCAATCGCGAGCTACCAGTCGACCGCGGGGGGTGTGTCAGTCGATCTCCAGCCAGGCTTTTCAAAAAAATCGACCTAAAAATGAGTGCTCATCAATCTTCACCAAGACGTCACTTAAATGACATTCACGGTACCGGAGGGTCTTGTGAGATGACACTGGCTGCTGCAAGATCATTATTATTAAAATATGACCGAGAGGAAGGCGAGAAACACTTTTTATTTCAACAGACTCTCGCGCCGTACCTTCCGTCAAAACTCTAAAGGCCGACTGCACATTTCCTATCTTCACAATAAAAGCCCTGCTTCATGCTGCCTGCGCTAACTAAATACAGAGTCTCGGAAAACTGGCGTGCACAAGCGATCCCTCAGAAAGCTGGCGTGCACATCACTTGTGCACGCCAGCTTTCTGAGACTCTTATTTTGTTAGCGCAGGCAGCATGAAGCAGGGCTTTTATTGTGAAGATAGGAAATGTGCAGTCGGCCTTTAGAGTTTTGACGGAAGGGACGGCGCGAAAGTCTGTTAAAATAAAAAGTGTTTCTCGCCTTCCTCTCTGTCATTTTTTCATAATAATGAACTGGCAGCAGCCAGCGTCATCTCACAAGACCCTCGGGTGCCGTGAATGTCAATCAAGCAAGCTACGGAATTTGCCGCCAATGTTTTTCTTGTAAAGTGTATGGAAGCTGGATGAATGAGATGCCAAAAACCAACCACTTTCATGTGGTATTGTACAGAAAGGACAACTTTTTTTCTCCTCCATTTGAAAATGTGGGCGTTATCATCATTACTGTCTGATTCCAATCAATGCAAGTCATCAGAATCAGGTAATACACCAACTTATATTCTTGTCTTTGTGAAAGAAAGACATCTAGATGTGTTACACATGCTTGTATTATCATTAAACACATTTAACTTGTTTACAAAAATGTCTCTTTCATAAATAAATAAATATAAATGATATATATAAATGAGGTAAATCCCCTCGAGTTGGTCAATTGAAAAGTAGCTCGCCTGCAGAAAAAGTGTGGGCACCCCTGATGTATACAGTCGACTTTGATCAAACAATGGTATGCAATAAAGGAGAATAAGGAGCTACAGTAGTTTAAATAGTGTGTTGATATGGTTGAACTGTCAATAATAAACAATATTTCTTACTGAAAAGTGCACACCACAGTTAATATAGCATGGCATGTACCGATTTAATAGGGCAAAGAACAAAACTAGCAATTCTAAGGAAATATGTCAAGAAGGCTGACAGCCGTGTGGGAGGTTGTGTTATACAGCTGTGAGAGTATCACCGTACATGTTTGCTTTACATGCCAGCTTCCTGTCTGCCGAGATGCATCCTGTCAGTCGTTCACGTGCTAACATATTAGTAAAGACAGCTTGGGATGTGTGGCTGCGTAGCGGCCGGGCGACTGTCTGTCAATATCCTCTCTGCATTGTTTGCTTTGTTTGACTGTCAAGCTGCCAGGCAGAGGACAGACACTATCTAGTGGAGGTGAGGCACCCGCCCAACCACGGCGCTGAGAATACCATCTATCTCTGCGGGTATTTGTGATTGCCGGCGGAATGATAAAATCCCCCCGGCGCGGCGTTCTGCGCTCAAGCAGGCGGAGATATTACGCCGCACCGATGGCTGCTGTCTGAAAGCTTCATCTAGGACAAAAGCCGCCCTGTTAAAGCTCGACACCGGCGCTTAAACGGGCCGTGGAGAAACCGAAAGAGAAGAATTATGCGCTACAGGGAGGGGATTTGTCTCCTGTTGTACAGTAGCGTGTATAATTACCTTGTTCAAACCACACTGAATATCCTAGGAAGCACTTATCCCTTCTGCCATCTCTTCAGCCTTGGCAAAGCACTGCCATCCAAAGTAATAGAGAGCGGGCCGGGTGCATTTATATTTTAATGAACAAAGGGTGTATCTAGTTCATAAAGCACAGTGTAGGCAGCGTAGTGTAATAGAAACTTAAACACGGATTGTTTATTCATTTTAGACATTTTGTGGGAAGCTCACCAATCAGTGAGGGTAAATAAACCTATAACCTGGTCCACTGACTCTCAAACTATGGAACACATACAATTACTGATGCATCAAATAATCCCATCCATCTATCCATTTACTTCCGCTTATTAAGGTCGGGACGCGGGGGCAGCAGCCTAAGCAGGGAAGTCCAGACTTTCCTGTCCCCAGCCAGCTCTACCCGGGGGATCCCGAGACGTTCCCAGGCCAGCCGGGAGACATACCGTATTTCCTTGAATTCCCGCCGGGTACATAGTATGCGCCTGCCTAGAATTACTGCCGGGTCAGACTTGTTTCGCAAAATAATAAGCGCATGCCTAGCATTACCGCCGGCTCAGGATTAACGCCGGGTCAAACTCGTTTCGAAAAATAAAATTTTTGTTAGTGCATGTCTAGAATTTCCGCCGGGTCAAACTCGTTTCGCCAAATAATTAGCATATGCCTAGAATGTCCGCCGGGTCAAACTCGTCACGTCACGAGTGACACTTCACCTGTCATTATTTTCAAAATGGAAAAGGCTGATTTCAATCATTTGAAATCGCATAAAGGGAAGAAAATTAAGAGCTATTCAGTAGGATTTAAAGTCCAAGCTATTGAATATGCTAAAAAGAATGGTAAGCAGCTATGTTTTATTAATATACCGTAGCTGCGTGTGTCAAATAGGAGTCATTAAATGACTCCCGCCTCCTGGTGGTAGAGGGCGCTAGTGGTCCTTCTTGCGACTACTCGGCTGCAGAAGAAGTGACAACAAGCAGCGATCGTGTATTTTTTCCTCTCGCTTGCACTTTTAACATGGAGGATTACATATCTAAAATAAAACAGTTTTCTAAACTGGACTTTCAATCGAAGCAGGAGGTAATAACGGAAGATCTCCATCGAGACAGTGAGACTTTTAAAACTGAAGAAAGATAAGCAAGACTTCTATAAACAAGTTACCGATGCTTTTGATCAGAAGGAGCTGCGCATGGACTTCATTTATAAGTAAAGGTAAGACCATAATAAGGTTTTTTTTAATTAAATGTGCTTTTCATGATGGTATCCTTACATCACACTCAAATTTATAAGCGCAGGCCTAAATTTACCGCATGCCTTTGGTAAGCGCCGGAGTGAGATGAGGTTTTAAATTAATTAGCGCCCCGGCGGCGATTCAATGAAATACGGTATTCCGTACAACTGAACACTAATTGGTAAAACCTGAATAAGTTTTTCAACTTGTTTAAGTCGGGGTCCACGTTCATCAATTCATGGTAAGGAACATTCTGGATATTTTTTAGGAATTTGTTGTCTCCCAAGTTTTGAACTGAACTCAGGCGCCAATGTCATTCCTGGGTTGCATTTTGCCCGCGGGCAGCCAGTTAATCATCCCTGGTATCGAGTATGTATGCCATGTTTACTCCTGCAAACATGCAAATTACACATGCCCAAATATTGCTGGCGCTCTTGACAACAGCAGCGCTATCGTTGAAACAAGCCTTATTGCATCATCAGTGCAGGCTTAATCAGAGCAGACTATCATCACTTTTTTTTTACCGCTGATTACATCACTGCAGTCGGCGAGATTACACTGTTGTTTATGTGCCCCTCGCCGCACTACCAATGAGAGTCTGGCGAGCCTCCAGCTGCGTGTCTAATAATGCAGTCTGTTGCCCTTCCTGTTCTTCCCGTTCAACCATCACCTTTCATGTTCCAACACAGAGCAGCACAAGGTTGCTACTTTGCATCAGGTGCATAGCAGCACTAGTGAGGTCCTTGGGGGGAATGATGGGATAGCATGTGGCAGTAGTGTGACTATCTTGCAAATAGGCATTACAAAGTTTGCCTTTCTGTATGAAGTTGGTCTTTGTGTCCATACAAGCAGTAGTTATAGATATAACTATATATATGTATATATATACACAACGTATTTTTCGGAATATAAGTCACTCCGGAGTATAAGTCGCATCTGCCGAAAATATATAATAAAGAAGGAAAAAAACATATATAAGTCGCACTGGAGTATAAGTCGCATGTTTTGGGGAAATGTATTTGATAAAACCCAACACCCAGAATAGACATTTGAAAGGCAATTTAAAATAAATAAAGAATAGTGAACAACAGGCTGAATAAGTGTACATTATATGACGTATAAATAACCATACTTGCCAACCCTCCCGGATTTTTCCGGAAGACTCCCGAAATTCCGCGCCTCCCGGAACAAATTTTCTCCCGAAAATATCCCGAAATTCAGCCGGAGCTGTAGGCCACGCCCCCTCCAGCTCCAGACCTGACTCAATGTTGTGACCCTCTTAAACAGGACAATACTGCCATCTACTGTACATAGAATAGAATGTAAATATATTCTACATTTAAGTGCAGTCAAGGAACATGCATTAGGGAGTCTGTTCTGAAGCCCACAGTAAAGAGACGTAACTTCATCACGTCGCCTGGTTATTGACTCCAACCCGATATATTAATTACACCGTCGACGAGCAAAATGAAGAAATACGCTTGCAAGTTCCAGAACGATTGGAAACAAGAATTTCAGTTTATCCAGGAGAGTTGGAAGGGGAAGGGGTATGTTGCCTGTACATTTTGTAGAACAGACTCCTCCATTGAACACGGCGGACAAACGGATATACTCAGCCATGAACGGTCAGTCAGCTAAGCACAAAGCGTCCGCAGCCCAGCATCGTTGGTGTATCTTTTGCTGAGACAAAGATGGCTATGCTGATAGCTGGAAGCAACATCCCGTTCTCATTTGCGGATGTCTACAACAAATCCGTGAAGGATGTTCCCGGATTCGGAGATCGCTCGCCAATACGCAAATGGCGGAACAAAGGTTACTCAAATAGTGAAAGGTAAGTGTTGATGTTTTTTTTTTTTTTTAGTAACCAGCAAGCAGAGTACAGTTAGTAGAACAACTGTGTTTTTATTGCTGTGTATTTGATAGGTGTCGTCGGAAATTCAACTATTTATTTTATTTATATATATAATAAAATAAATATATATAGCTAGAATTCACTGAAAGTCAAGTATTTCATACATATATATATATATATATATATATATATATATATATATATATATATATATATATATGTATATATATATATATATATATATATGTACACGTATATATGAAATATATATGAAATACTCGAGTTGGTGAATTATACGCCACCCGTGTTAACCACGCCCCCCGCCCCAAGCACGCCTCCGCCCCACCCCCGACCACCCAAAAATACAGTAGATATATAGTATAGAAAACTGCATCTCTGTCTGGACTGGAGCCTGCAGTGCCTCAGACTGGAAGTCTCTGCAGAGAGTGGTGAGAACGGCAGAAAAGATCATCAGGACTCCTCTTCCTCCTATCTGGGAGATCGCAAAAAGCCGCTGCCTGACCAGGGCTCACTAAATCTGCAGAGACTCCTCCCACCCCCACCAAGGACTATTTTCACTGCTGTACGCCAGAAAGAGGTTCCGCAGCCTCCGTAGCAGAACATCCAGGTTCTGTAACGGCTTCTTCCCTCAGGCCGTAAGACTCTTGAACGCATCATAATAATCCCCTCAATTCCCCCCAAAAAATGCATTAAGTGGCTGGAATGTAAAGACAATACAACATACATCCATAAACGTGGATGCATATGCAAAAGTGCAATATCTTTATCTGTACAGTAATTTATTTATTTATATCTGCACCTTATTGTTCTTTTATCCTGGACTACCATGAGCTAATAAAACAAAGTGTTGTTCTTATATGTACTGCAAAGTTCAAATTTGAATGACAATAAAAGGAAGTCTAATTCTCTAAGTCAAAGTTATGAAGACATAACAGCATTGCAAAAACAGCACGGATTCAACATAAATGAACCACAGACAGTAAAAATTATTTCCCGCCAGACCACACAAATACTCGAATTAGGCAAGTTTCTGTCAGATAAGCCCGGGCATTTCCGTGAAAATGATCCCATAGCCTCTGCAACAACAATGAAGCTTCAATTCTATTCAGATGTGACACGTCTATTGCGATGATGTGTTTATGAGCCTTCATCTCTTGAGACAAAAAACCTTTTTTTTCTTGGCATGGGAATTAATGCTGTCAAGATGTAAGATTGACTAAAAGATAAATGGTTTGTGTAGAATAATTTTGTTATTAATTTACACCAACGAGTCGCTTATAGTCTGACACCTGTAGACTATAATTGATAGCTGTGGTCTTACACGAATAATAAATGAACCAACGCATCGCAACAGTAAAACAATAGACCTAGTCCTTGTTTGAAGTGTCCCCAAGTCCAAAGTCATGGTAGTCCCGTACACTGTAGTAATGTTGGATCACTACCTTATAAAATTCATTGTCGACAAGCTACTAATGACCAATGCTCTAGCAAACATTAATGAAGTCACAACCAGGACTTCGGTCTTGGCACCATTCTCAAATGATGTGGGCTCCATCGATGACCTCGCCAATATGCAAATTGAAGGGTTTTACTACTCATGTGTGAAATACTAAACAGTCTAGCTCCATCCTATCTTGCCGATTGTTTTGTATCATTTGTCCCGGCCAGAATCGCTCTAGCTGCTGGTGGCCATGATTGTAAACAATGTTCAGATGTGAGGAGCTCCACAACCCGTGACGTCACGCACACATCGTCTGCTACTTCCGGTGCAGGCAAGGCTTTTTTATTAACGACCAAAAGTTGTGGACTTTATCGTGGATGTTCTCTACTAAATCCATTCAGCAAGAATATGGCAATATCGCGAAATGATCAAGCATGATATCCCCGTTTGAATAAGAACATCTCATTTCAGTAGGCCTTTAACATTGTATCACAAAAACAAAGCTCTGAAAGTGAATAATTTAGCGGTGGCAAAGTGAATCATTTAGCCGTGAGAGCAGCTGCAGCTCGCTCGTAATGTAGTCTGCCTTTTGTCGGCTGAGTTTCCTGAACAGACCTTTCAATTCCCCTTTCCCTCTGAAAGCTCAGCAATGAAAGGCCACAGCAGGCGAGAGGTAGAGTTGATACATTCTACAGTCCTTTTTTTTCCCCCACACACTAAAAATCAGGGGTAGTTTGATCCTTACAGGCCTGTTTTTCTTTTTCTTATTTCCTGAGCGCTGCACTCTCAGGAGGTGCATGTATTAACATAAATGGAGTGCTTCAAATGGAAAGGCTGTGTGTGTTACAGGAAAAAGGTAAACGCCGTTTCCCTGTTCCCTATTTGTGAAGAGGAAATGGGTTACTCCACATTCGGGCGACACACAGCTTAATCCTGAAACCCAGCCGCAGCCCGGTTTTAGGTTTGTCGGCTCAAAAGAAAAGCTTGAAAAGGAAATCATGTTTGATGTATTTCATACTGAATTATTGAAGTCTGAAGTGCATTAAAGCACTCTCAGATCTTCACTTGGCTTTGATATTTATTAAACCAAATCATTATCTTCACCAAGGTTCACATACATATACACACACATGTATATATATATATATATATATATATATATATACAAGCCACTTCTCCCAGTAATCTTTTTTGTAGCGGTGTAGCGTGCAAGGACGGGAGTGGAAGAAGTGTCAATAAATGGCACTAACATGACATTCAGACTTTAATAACGGAGCAGCATCTCCTCATCCGGAAAAGACAACACCGGAAATGTGTCCCGTGAAAAACCGTCCGACCGGAACTATGTAACACCTAAAGTTCCTTGAGTAAATAATGTCAACTCACTACACCGGTAAGTTTTAGTGTTTTCATGGCGAGTTTACTGACAGATATAAGTAAGAACTTTACACTACTTTATATCAGAAATGGCAACAGTAAAGAATGAATGTGACATAACAAGAAGATAGAGAAAAAGAAGAAGCTTATCGACTACGGCGTCGACATGGATTACAAAGGCGGAAGCGCGTGTCACGTCAAGGGGGGTCGCAGCTTACTGCGAGGATTGTTTTCCCAAAATGCAACACTGACCGCTCCGGACGAAGGCATGAGTGTAGGATTAGATTTATTAAACATAAATCGTAATCTTTGTTGTAGTGGTGTAGCGTGCAAGGACGGGGGTGGAAAAAGTGTCAATAGATGGCGCTAACTGTTTTAATGACATTCAGACTTTAATAACGGAGCAGCATCTCCTCATCCGGAAAAGACAACACCGGAAATGTGTCCCGTGAAAAACCGTCCGACCGGAACTATCTAACAACTAAAGTTCCTTGGGTGAATAATGTCAACTCACTACACCGGTAAGTTTTAGTGCTTTCATGGCGGGTTTACTGACAGATATAAGTAAGAACTTTACACTGCTTTATATCAGAAATTGCAACAGTAGAGAATGAATGTGACATAACAAGAAGATAGAGAAAAAGAAGAAGCTTATCGACTACGGTGTCGACATGGACTACAAAGGCGGAAGCGCGTGTCACATCAAGGGGGGTCGCGGCTTACTGCGAGGATTGTTTTCCCAAAATGCAACACTGACCGCTCCGGACGAAGGCATGAGTGTAGGATTAGATTTATTAAACATAAATCGTAATCTTTGTTGTAGCGGTGTAGCGTGCAAGGACGGGAGTGGAAGAAGTGTCAATAGATGGCGCTAACTGTTTTAATGACATTCAGACTTTAATAACGGAGCAGCATCTCCTCATCCGGAAAAGACAACACCGGAAATGTGTCCCGTGAAAAACAGTCCGACCGGAAATATCTAACACCTAAAGTTCCTTGGGTAAATAATGTAAACTCACTACACCGGTATGTTTTAGTGCTTTCATGGCGAGTTTACTGACAGATATAAGTAAGAACTTTACACTACTTTATATTAGAAATGGCAACAGTGGAGGTCCGATCCGGTAGCCATGGATGACGTACTGGCTGTCCAGAGTCGGGACCCAGGATGGACCGCTTGCCTGTGTATCGGCTTGGGACATCCCTGCGCTGCTGATCCGCCTCCGCTTGGGATGGTTTCCTGCTGGCTCCGCTGTGAACGGGCCTCTCGCTGCTGAGTTGGATCCGCTTTGGACTGGACTCTCGCGGCTGTGTTGGATCCATTATGGATTGAACTTTCACAGTATCATGTTAGACCCGCTCGACATCCATTGCTTTCCTCCTCTCCAAGGTTCTCATAGTCATCATTGTCACCGACGTCCCACTGGGTGTGAGTTTTCCTTGCCCTTATGTGGGCCTACCGAGGATGTCGTGGTGGTTTGTGCAGCCCTTTGAGACACTAGTGATTTAGGGCTATATAAGTAAACATTGATTGATTGATTGATTGATTGATTGAAACAAATATTGTATATTGTGTGTGGTTGCTATATAAAACATCAGAGTTTTCTTTGACAAAAAAGCATAAAAGAAACAAAATAACGGTTCAAAAGTAAAATCGACAAATATTGAAGTTGATCTCGTAACTTAAGTGTTGAAAATAAAAAATAATAAAAATGAATCACTTTATGAGTGGGCGACCTTTTGGATCCCAAATATATTTTGTGGGATTTTTTTTTACTTTTCACTGTGATTACTCAAAAATAGAAGAATTAAAAGTCCTGCATTATTGATCTTTTAGGGCTTTAAATGGTAAATGGCTCTAATTACTAAATACTACATATTTCAGTTTTACTATAAAAACAAAGTTGTCTTTGACAAGGCTTTTTTTTTTTTTTACTTTATATCAACTTGAAGTTGATATAGAGATTTAATGTAAGCATTGAATAAAAAATTTAAAATAATAATAATAATAATTTGACTTATTTTGAGCATTGTAATGACTGAGACACTTTATGGTCCCCGGGAGCCATTAAGGTTAAAAAAACCCAAACATATTTTGTTATGATTTGAAAATGAAAAATATCAAAATGCCCCTACATGCTTAAATTTTTCCGTGGAAAAAGTTTGGACACCCCTGGCCTACAGCTGCCGGATGTCTCAACAAGTGTGTCCTCGCTTTCTCAAAGAAGCCTCAATCAGGCGCCAACAATGGCTGCCAACAGTTCTCCCCACCACAACAACACCGTTCTTTCTAAGAAGTCTGCTATTAATTGGCACACGGCTCGTTCGTCCTCGGCAATTACATCCTTGTCTCCTGCCTACTGCGCCACCGAAGAGCCGGGAAGCGGAAGCCCTTCTCGTGCAGAGAAGCCAAGCAATATCCTGCGTGTGTCTGGAGGAGTGTAATATTATTTATTACTGCTGTTCGGTGCCAGCAGGACTGTGAGAACAGAGTGGAGTCGGGAACATGGATGATGCACACCAGATCAATTCCAGCTGCAACATGTCAACTTTGGATCTACTTTGACGCAAAAATATAAAATACAAAAACATAAATCCAAAGCGGGACGACTTAGTACGTAGACAGAAATGTAGGTGATGTTTGATTTCAATATTGGACTAAAACGTAGTAAATTTAACAGTAAAAGACCTGCTATGCAAACTGAAAGAAAATAAGTTATGTATTATCAATCAATCAATCAATGTTTACTTATATAGCCCTAAATCACTAGTGTCTCAAAGGGCTGCACAAACCACTACGACATCCTCGGGCAAGGAAAACTCACACCCAGTGGGACATCGGTGACAATAATGACTATGAGAACATGATACTGTGATACTGATGATACTGATGACTATGAGAACATATGAGAACATGATACTGTGAAAGATCAATCCATAATGGATCCAACACAGTCGCGAGAGTCCAGTCCAAAGCGGATCCAACACAGCAGCGAGGGTCCCGTTCACAGCGGAGCCAGCAGGGAACCATCCCAAGCGGAGGCTGATCAGCAGCGCAGAGATGTCCCCAGCCGATACACAGGCGAGCAGTACATGGCCACCGGATCGGACCGGACTCCCTCCACAAAGGAGAGTGGGACATAAAAGAAAAAGAAAAGAAACGGCAGATCAACTGGTCTAAAAAGGGAGTCTATTTAAAGGCTAGAGTATACAAATGAGTTTTAAGGTGAGACTTAAATGCTTCTACTGAGGTAGCATCTCGAACTATTACCGGGAGGGCATTCCAGAGTACTGGAGCCCGAACTTTGCTTAACTTTGCTGTATAGTCCTTAGTGATTGTGCCTCAATTACTAATTTCAGTCCATTGCTAATTTTGGTCAAAATGTTGCATGGATGATGTTTTACACATCATCTTCAAGCCGCTTTCTGACGTTTTGAGGGCAGTCTTATTTACGTGGCTCACCTTCGACATCGTCATCTTTGTTGTAGCGGTGTAGCGTGCAAGGACGGGAGTGGAAGAAGTGTCAAAGGATGGCGCCAACTGTTTTAATGACATTCAGACTTTACTTCAATCAATAACGGAGAAGCATCTCTTCATCCGTGGCTCACTAGTGCAACAATGCCGGAAATGTCCATCCATCCATCCATCCATCCATCTTTTTCCGCTTATCCGAGGTCGGGTCGCAGGGGCAGCAGCCTAAGCAGGGACGCCCAGACTTTCCTCTCCCAAGCCACTTGGTTCAGCTCTTCCCGGGGGATCCCAAGACGTTCCCAGGCCAGCCTGGAGACATCTTCCCAACAGGTCCTGGGTCTTCCCCGTGGCCTCCTACCGGTCGGGGGTGCCCTAAACACCTCATCTGGCTCCTCTCCATGTGGAGGAGCAGCGGCTTTACTTTGAGCTCCCCCCGGATGGCAGAGCTTCTCACCCTATCTCTAAGGGAGAGACCCGCCACCCAGCAGAGGAAACTCATTTTGGCTGCTTGTACCCGTGATCTTGTCCTTTCCGCCATAACCCAAAGCTCATGACCATAGGTGAGGATGGGAACGTAGATCGACCGGTAAATTGAGAGCTTTGCCTTCCGGCTCAGCTCCTTCTTCACCACAACGGATCGATACAGCGTCCGCATTACTGAAGACGCCGCACCGATCCGGCTGTCGATCTCACGATCCACTCTTCCCCCCACTCGTGAACAAGACTCCTAGGTACTTGAACTCCTCCACTTGGGGCAGGGTCTCCTCCCCAACCCGGAGATGGCACTCCACCCTTTTCCGGGCGAGAACCATGGACTCGGACTTGGAGGTGCTGATTCTCATTTCTCATAATGAAAATAATGTATATTCTATTCTATCTCTTATGTGTGACTGCCATCTACTGGTCAGACTTATCATTACACCATGTACCAAATAAAATAGCTTTGAGGTCGGGAATCACAACCAGAATTATTACGTACATCGGGCGCACCGGGTTATCAGGCGAGAAAATTGATGAAAGGATTTTAAGTGCGCCTTATAGTCCGAAAAATACGGTCTATTAACAACTGGTGTGACAAATACTTATATTCGGATTTTTCTTCCCTTACTCCCAAAGATGTATTTCACTTGTTGTGACTGTTCAGTGCTTTGCTAATTCCTATTGGTGCAGTTCTGTCATAAGCTCTAGAAATCTGCACAGTACAGCGTAAATAAACATAACAGTTTATGTTGTTTGTACAACTCAAGCATGCTTAAATTCCACAACAAACCCAAGTTTCCATCAATGAGGATGTCTCTCTGTTACATTCAGCTTCTCATCCGCAGGCCTTGAGGGAGTCTGCTGTGCCGCATAACACAACAAACAATATTAAAATGCCACTACATTTGTTCACGGGGATTTTCTCTTGCCGAGAGTGAATTGTGCAGACTTGATCACATAAATCCATCTTCCATACGATATCAGGCTACATCAGGAGCTTTGTTGTATACTCACATTAAAAAAAGGTTTAGATGATGACTAGAAATGTAAACATAATGTAGACAAGTATGCAGTGTAGAGAATCAATAAAAAAATTATTTTTGTACTGTTGTAAATGCTGTAGATTAGTTCAAGTACAAACCCTGTTTCCATATGAGTTGGGAAATTGTGTTACATGTACATATAAAGAGAATAAAAATGCTAATCCTTTTCAACCCATATTCAGTTGAATATGCTACAAAAACAAGATAGTTGATGTTCAAACTCATAAACTTTATTTTTTTTTGCAAATAATAATTAACTTAGAATTTCATGGCCGCAACACGTGCCAAAGTAGTTGGGAAAGGGCATGTTCACCACTGTGTTACATCACCTTTTCTTTTAACAACACTCAATAAACGTTTGGGAACTGAGGAAACTAATTGTTGAAGCTTTAAAAGTGGAATTCTTTCCCATTCTTGTTTTATGTAGAGCTTCAGTCCTTCAACAGTCCGGGGTCTACGCTGTCGTATTTTAACTTCATAATGCGCCACACATTTTCCATGGGAGACAGGTCTGGACTGCAGGCGGGCCAGCAATTTACCCGTACTCTTTTTTTACGAAACCACGCTGTTTTAACACGTGCTGAATGTGGCTTGGCATTGTCTTGCTGAAATAAGCAGGGGCGTCCATGAAAAAGACGGCGCTTAGATGGCAGCATATGTTGTTCCAAAACCTGTATGTACCTTTCAGCATTAATGGTGCCTTCACAGATGTGTAAGTTACCCATGCCTTGGACACTAATGCACCCCCATACCATCACAGATAGTGGCTTTTGAACTTTGCGACGATAACAGTCTGGATGGTTCGCTTCCCCTTTGGTCCGGATGACACAATGTCAAATATTTCCAAAAACAATTTGAAACACTTTTCCACTTTGCATCAGTCCATCTTAGATGATCTCGGGCCCAGAGAAGCCAGCGGCGTTTCTGGATGTTGTTGATAAATGGCTTTCACTTTGCATAGTAGAGCTTTAACTTGCACTTACAGATGTCGCGACCAACTGTGTTTAGTGACAGTGGTTTTCTGAAGTGTTCCTGAGCCCATGTGGTGATATCCTTTAGAGATTGATGTCTGTTTTTTATACAGTGCCGTCTGAGGGATCAAAGGTCACGGTCATTTAATGTTGGTTTCCGGCCATGCCGCTTACGTGGAGTGATTTCTCCGGATTCTCTGAACCTTTTGATGATATTATGGAGCGTAGATGTTGAAATCCCTAAATTTCTTGCAATTGCACTTTGAGAAACGTTGTTCTTAAACTGTTTGACTATTTGCTCACGCAGTTGTGGACAAAGTGGTGTAA
This sequence comes from Nerophis ophidion, assembly GCF_033978795.1. Classification (NCBI taxonomy): domain Eukaryota; kingdom Metazoa; phylum Chordata; class Actinopteri; order Syngnathiformes; family Syngnathidae; genus Nerophis; species Nerophis ophidion. The sequence continues at coordinate 75,784,729 of NC_084617.1, forward strand.
ATCGTTCCATCCTTTCTTGTGAAATTATTTTTTGAGAAGCTGTTTTTATACCCAATCATGGCACCCACCTGTTCCCAATTAGCCTGCACACCTGTGGGTAGTTCCAAATAAGTATTTGATGAGCATTCCTCAAATTTTTCAGTATTTATTGCCACCTTTCCCAACTTTTTGTCATGTGTTGCTGGCATCAAATTCTAAAGTTAATGATTATTTGCAAAAAAAAAAATGTTTATGAGTTTGAACATCAAATATGTTGTCTTTGTAGCATATTCAACTGAATATGGCTTGAAAAGGATTTGCAAATCATTGTATTCTGTTTATATTTACATCTAACACAACTCATATGGAAACGGGGTTTGTATAACAGTTTTTTATAGAAATTACACCATTTATAATCATGGTGGAGAGTGAGGAGGCGGAAAGTATTTTCTTCTTCCTCGGTCACAAAAAATAATTGAGAAAGACTGGAGTAAACAAACGTCCAACCTCATTAGCCACCTTGGAACGCCGTCAGTATTCATGCCCCAAAAGCCCATGAAGACGTGGCGCCGGCGAAGTAGCTGGCCAAAACCAGTCACAAAGAAAAGCCGTTGGTCCTTCTCCCCGCCGCTGCTTCCCGAAGATGCAGAAAGTGTGCCAGAGCCAACCTTAGAGCCAAACAGATCTGCAATCGCCTCAAGGAACTGAAATGATGCTGTTGGAAGGAGCTAGCCTCTGCGTTCCCTGGTTCTGCCCAAGTGAGACTCTCCCGGCAATTGACACAGCCAGGCAGTGGAACTCAATTCTGAACACAAAGAATTGCTTCTCGAGCAGCAAGACGCCACTGAAAACAGCCCAGAGATAAAACTAAATCGCCGAATCGGTGATATATTTGACGGCCGCGATATCAGAGAAGGTACCAACCACGGCACCACACTCTGCAGAGACTGGAAGAGAGTGGTGAGGACGGCGGAAAAGATCATCAGGACTCCTCTTCCTCCTATCCGGGAGATCGCAAAAAGCCGCTGCCTGACCAGGGCTCAGAAAGTCTGCAGAGACTCCTCCCACCCCCACCGAGGACTGTTTTCACTGCTGGAGAGACAACGACAAGGGCTCCCTTGGTCGAGGGAAGACTACGAAAAATAGCGAATGCATTTAGACTGGCAAAGCAGACTATCAGTTATTATCCGCGATCTATGTCCAGTGACTACTCAACAACTAGTTGTGAAACCATGGAGTGGTTGCGGCCGTCAGGTATGACCGCCAATTTCAGCCTACAAGCACAGTGTCCTGTTGTTGGTTGATCTTTATCACAGTTTACTTTCACACGTCCATTAAAGACATGATTCATTTATGGTGGCTCGGGTGTGATTGACTACAAGAGTCTAACAGCTGCTGATGGTGAGGCAAGCAAGGTTTACCGTTGAAAGAAATGTGGCAATAGTCTTCATTGAAACACAGTAAGGATACACTTCCAGGTCAGAGGTGACTATGATGTGCGAATTTTATTCATGCATTCATGTATTAGGTTGCGTTGCGTCGGCGGATGGAGGGTGAGGGGGTCTTAAACGTTGGCTACACTAAGCCGGATAACCATTTAAACAAATAATTATTTAGCCTAAGCCCCGTTTCAGCTACACTAAACTAGCGTTTAAGGTCCCCCTCCTTGGACAAGATTCGACACAGGTAAGTCAGCCGCGTATTTCTTGAATCTTTGTATAGACTCATTGATCGTTTACAAACTGAGTTCGGAGAGGAAGTGACACCAAACAGACCGTGCCCCACCCAGTAGTTATGTCCTCATTTTGGTGGGGAAAATCTTCGCTGCTCAACCTGGCCTCCACCGGCGATAGGTAGCACTCCAAAAACCGTGACAGAATGTCCCCGTATCTCGATGGCGAAGACTCCCAATCAAAATTCATCGCCGCCACGGAGGTTTTACAATCTTGAGTCACTTTTAAGAGTAACTCCACCTCGTCGTCAGACCACAAAAATAATTTCTTAAACGGTGGCATTGTTGTGTGTGGACACGGATAAGGTTAGGTGGTATGTACCCTGGATAACCTTACGCAATTTCTACACTAAGTCGTTCAACCCCTTAAATGAATAATTATTTAGCCTAAACCCCGTTTTAGCGACACTAAACCCCTCGTTTAAGGTCCCCCTCCTCGGACAAAATTCTACACGGGTAAGTCAGCCATGTATTTCTTGAATCTCCAGCACTTAACTTTGTACGGACTCGTTGATCGTTTACAAACTGATTTCGGAGAGGAAGTGACACCAGAAAGACCACGCCCCACACAGGAAGTGCGGGTAAATTTAGACGGAATGACCTTGTCACAAAAACATACCTTTTAGTTATGTCCTCATTTTGGTGGGGAAAGTCTTTGATGCTCAAACTGGCCTCCACCGGCGATGGGTAGCACTCCAAAAACCGTGACAGAATGTGCCCGTATTTCAATGGCGAGGACTCCCAATCAACATTACTCGCCGCCACGGAGGTTTTACAATCTTGAGTCACTTTTAAGAGTAACTCCACCTGGTCGTCAGACCACACAAAGAATTCCTTAAACGGTGGCATTGTTGTGTGTGGACACGGATAAGGTTAGGGGGGATTTACCCTGGATAACCTTAGGCAGTGTCTTCACTAAGTCGTTTAACCCCTTAAATGAATAATTATTTAGCCTAAACCCCGTTTTAGCGACACTAAACCCCTCGTTTAAGGTCCCTCTCCTCGGACAAAATTCTACAAGGGTAAGTCAGCCGTGTATTTCTTGAATCTCCAGTACTTAACTTTGTACGGACTCGTTGATCGTTTACAAACTAATTTCGGCGAGGAAGTGACACCAGAAAGACCACGCCTCACACAGGAAGTGTGGGTAAATTATGACGGAATAACCTTGTCACAAAAACATACCTTTTAGTTATGTCCTCCTTTTGGTGGGGAAAATCTTTGATGCTCAAGCTGGCCTCCACCGGCGATGGGTAGCACTCCAAAAACCGTAACAGAATGTGCCCGTATTTCAATGGCATGGACTCCCAATCAACATTACTCGCCGCCAAGGAGGTTTTACAATCTTGGGTCACTTTTAAGAGTAACTCCACCTCGTCGTCAGACCACTTAAAGAATTCCTAAAACTGTGGCAATTTATGTGTGTGGACACAGATAAGGTTAGGTGGGATTTACCCTGGATAACCTTAGACAATGTCTTCACTAAGTCGTCCAACCCCTTAAATGAATAATTATTTAGCCTAAGCCCCATTTTAGCGACACTAAACCCCTCGTTTAAGGTCCCCCTCCTCGGACAAAATTCTACACGGGTAAGTCAGCCGTGTATTTCTTGAATCTCCAGCACTTAACTTTGTACGAACTCGTTGATCGTTTACAAACTAATTTCGGAGAGGAAGTGACACCAGAAAGACCACGCCCCACACAGGAAGTGTGGGTAAATTAAGACGGAATAACCTTGTCACAAAAACATACCTTTTAGTTATGTCCTCCTTTTGGTGGGGAAAATCTTTGTTGTTCAAGCTGGCCTCCACCGGCGATGGGTAGCACTCCAAAAACCGTGACAGAATGTGCCCGTATTTCAATGGCGAAGACTCCCAATCAACATTACTCGCCGCCACGAAGGTTTTACAATCTTGAGTCACTTTTAAGAGTAACTCCACCTCGTCGTCAGACCACAAAAAGAATTCCTTAAACTGTGGCAATTTATGTGTGTGGACACGGATAAGGTTAGGTGGGATGTACCCTGGATAACCTTAGACAATGTCTTCACTAAGTCGTCCAACCCCTTAAATGAATAATTATTTAGCCTAAACCCCGTTTTAGCGACACTAAACCCCTAGTTTAAGGTCCCCCTCCTCGGACAAAATTCTACACGGGTAAGTCAGCCGTGTATTTCTTGAATCTCCAGCACTTAACTTTGTACGAACTCGTTGATCGTTTACAAACTAATTTCGGAGAGGAAGTGACACCAGAAAGACCACGCCCCACACAGGAAGTGTGGGTAAATTAAGACGGAATAACCTTGTCACAAAAACATACCTTTTAGTTATATCTTCCTTTTGGTGGGGAAAGTCTTTGATGCTCAAACTGGCCTCCACCGGCAATGGGTAGCACTCCAAAAACCGTAACAGAATGTGCCCGTATTTCAATGGCGAAGACTCCCAATCAACATTCATCGCCGCCACGGAGGTTTTACAATCTTGAGTCACTTTTAAGAGTAACTCCACCTCGTCGTCAGACCACACAAAGAATTCCTTAAACTGTGGCAATTTATGTGTGTGGACACGGATAAGGTTTGGTGGGATTTACCCTGGATAACCTTAGGCAATGTCTTCACTAAGTCGTTTAACCCCTTAAATGAATAATTATTTAGCCTAAGCCCTGTTTTAGCGACAGTAAACCCCTCGTTTAAGGTCCCCCTCCTCGGACAAAATTCTACACGGGTAAGTCAGCCGTGTATTTCTTGAATCTCCGACACTTAGCTTTGTATGGATTCGTTGATCGTTTACAAACTGATTTCGGAGAGGAAGTGACACCAGAAAGACCACGCCCCACACAGGAAGTGTGGGTAAATTATGACGGAATAACCTTGTCACAAAAACATACCTTTTAGTTATGTCCTCCTTTTGGTGGGGAAAGTCTTTGATGCTCAAACTGGCCTCCACCGGCGATGGGTAGCACTCCAAAAACCGTGACAGAATGTCCCCGTATCTCGCTGGCGAAGACTCCCAATCAACATTTCTCGCCGCCACGGAGGTTTTACAATCTTGAGTCACTTTTAAGAGTAACTCCACCTCGTCTTCAGACCACAGAAACAATTCCTTAAACTGTGGCAATTTATGTGTGTGGACACAGATAAGGTTAGGTGGGATTTACCCTGGATAACCTTAGGCAATGTCTTCACTAAGTCGTTTAACCCCTTAAATGAATAATTATTTAGCCTAAGCCCCGTTTTAGCGACACTAAACCCTTCGTTTAAGGTCCCTCTCATCGGACAAAATTCTACACGGGTAAGTCAGCCGTGTATTTCTTGAATCTCCAGCACTTAACTTTGTACGGACTCGTTGATCGTTTACAAACTGATTTTGGAGAGGAAGTGACACCAGAAAGACCACGCCCCACACAGGAAGTGTGGGTAAATTAAGACGAAATAACCTTGTCACAAAAACATACCTTTTAGTTATGTCCTCCTTTTGGTGGGGAAAATCTTTGATGCTCAAACTGGCCTCCACCGGCGATGGGTAGCACTCCAAAAACCGTAACAGAATGTGCCCGTATTTCAATGGCGAGGACTCCCAATCAACATTACTCGCCGCCACGGAGGTTTTACAATCTTGGGTCACTTTTAAGAGTAACTCCACCTCGTCGTCAGACCACACAAAGAATTCCTTAAACTGTGGCAATTTATGTGTGTGGACACGGATAAGGTTAGGTGGGATTTACCCTGGATAACCTTAGACAATGTCTTCACTAAGTCGTTTAACCCCTTAAATGAATAATTATTTAGCCTAAGCCCCGTTTTAGCGACACTAAACCCCTCGTTTAAGGTCCCCCTCCTTGGACAAAATTCTACACGGGTAAGTCAGCCGCGTATTTCTTAAATCTCCGACACTTAGCTTTGTATGGATTCGTTGATCGTTTACAAACTGAGTTCGGAGAGGAAGTGACACCAAACAGACCGTGCCCCATCCAGTAGTTATGTCCTCATTTTGGTGGGGAAAATCTTTGTTGTTCAAGCTGGCCTCCACCCATGATGGGTAGCACTCCAAAAACTGTGACAGAATGTCCCTGTATCTCGATGGCGAAGACTCCCAATCAACATTCATCGCCGCCACGAAGGTCTTACAATCTTGAGTCACTTTTAAGAGTAACTCCACCTCGTCGTCAGACCACACAAAGAATTCCTTAAACGGTGGCATTGTTGTGTGTGGACACGGATAAGGTTAGGGGGGATTTACCCTGGATAACCTTAGGCAGTGTCTTCACTAAGTCGTTTAACCCCTTAAATGAATAATTATTTAGCCTAAACCCCGTTTTAGCGACACTAAACCCTTCGTTTAAGGTCCCCCTCCTCGGACAAAATTCTACACGGGTAAGTCAGTCGCGTATTTCTTGAATCTCCAGCACTTAACTTTGTACGAACTCGTTGATCGTTTACAAACTAATTTCGGAGAGGAAGTGACACCAGAAAGACCACGCCCCACACAGGAAGTGTGGGTAAATTAAGACGGAATAACCTTGTCACAAAAACATACCTTTTAGTTGTGTCCTCCTTTTGGTGGGGAAAATCTTTGATGCTCAAACTGGCCTCCACCGGCGATGGGTAGCACTCCAAAAACCGTGACAGAATGTCCCCGTATTTGGATGCCGAGGACCCCCAATCAACATTCCTTTCCGCCACTGGGGTTTTACACAATATGTCGTCAGACCACACAAAAAATTTCTTAAACTATGGCATTGTGTGTGTGTGAACACGGATAAGGTTAGGTGGGATTTACCATGGATAGTTTAGAAGGGGCCTAACATGACCTGCCTTTGATGTCGATAGGACATAGGGGTGACCATGGAGATTTGCAGACCACTTTGTGTTCTTAATCAACTCACTTTAAACGGTTTATTCTTGTTCTCCGTTCAGACGTCTAAGCCGTGCTCAGTGTGCTCTAGTGCCACACGAACATTGGAAGTTCTTCTCTCAAACACAGCCACAAACTAATTCAATCTGGTCCTGATCTGTGCAGAGTCGGCTCCTATGAAGCAGCAGCTCGCCATGCACCATTAAGGGAACACAAGTCCTGCTGATCGTTCCAATGTCAGCGTATAATGGTTCGATGCTAATTTTGATCATTAACGCATATTGATGGCGCGCAGCTCAGGGAAAGAGCCGCTGAAGAGCAAAAGCTGACAACCAGACCGGAGGAAATAAGCAGGGATTGATGGTCATTGGGGTCCAGAGGCTTCCTGTGAGCCGACCGGGGGAGACAAGCTGTTGCTGGGTAGGCAGTCAGAACCACTTCAGGATTAATGAAACATGGAGGACCTTGAACGCATCTCCATGCTAACAAAGATGTTAGTAGGACAAATATTGTTTTGTTCAAAAAAAAGAAAACTCAATGGCCACACATTAGCTTTTAGTGATTGTCATGTACTTATATTTACTTTTGCAACGTAACCTGCAGCAATTCAATGGTTAGAGCAGTAGTTCTCCAACTCTTCTCACTAAGAAGCACTTAGGATAACACTTGGCTCTCCGAGTACCACCATGATGACCAACATTAAAATAGAGTAGCGTAGTAGGCCTAAATATGTATTAAAAACAGTTGTATTTAACAAATGTATTTAATAACATTACACACCATTTAAAAAGTAACACTGTGATTAGTGATGTGCCAAAACCAATAATTACGAAAATTATTTCGATTATATATATATTAGTTGGTACCGGTAACTGTACCAAAATGTATTTCGATACTTTTCAGTACTTTTCTAAATAAAGGGGACCACAAAAAATGGCATTATTGGCTGTATTTTAACAAGAAAATCTTAGGGTACATTAAACATATGTTTGTTATTGCTAGTTTGTCCTTAAATAAAATAGTGAACATACTAGACAACTTGTCTTCTAGTACTAAGTAAACAAACAAAGTAACATTTTCTGTCATTTATCTACCTATTATTTTTTCAAGGACAAATGGTAGAAAATGAATTATTAATCTACTTGTTCATTTGCTGTTAATATCTGCTTACTTTCTCTTTGAACATGTTCTATCTACATTTCTGTTAAAATGTAATAATCACTTATTCTTCTCTTTGATACTTTAAATTAGTTTTGGATGATACCACAAATTTGGGTATCAATCCGATACAAAGTAGTTACAGGATCATATATTTGTCATATTCAAAGTCCTCTCGTGTCCAGAGATGTATTTACTGACTTTATAAACATAATATACATATTAAAAAAACGAAAGAAGATGTTGTGATGCCAAAAAAAATCGACGTAATCATAGTAGTATCGACTAGATACACTCCTGTACTTGGTATCATTACAGTGGCTGTCAGGTGTAGAGCCATCAATGGTGTTTGTTTACATTGTGACGCCTCAATGTGCACCAATGTACACATATATATATATATATATATATATATATATATATATATATATATATATATATATATATAAATAAATATGTACAAACCCTGTTTCCATATGAGTTGGGAAATTGTGTTAGATGTAAATATAAACAGAATACAATGATTTGCAAATCCTTTTCAACACATATTCAGTTGAATATGCTACAAAGACAACATATTTGATGTTCAAACTCATAAACATTTTTTTCTTGTTGCAAATAATCATTAACTTTAGAATTTGATGCCAGCAACACGTGACAAAGAAGTTGGGAAAGGTGGCAATAAATACTGATGAAATTGAGGAATGCTCATCAAACACTTATTTGGAACATCCCACAGGTGTGCAGGCTAATTGGGAACAGGTGGGTGCCATGATTGGCTATAAAAACAGCTTCCCCCAAAAAATGCTCAGTCTTTCACAAGAAAGGATGGGGCGAGGTACACCCCTTTGTCCACAACTGTGTGAGCAAATAGTCAAACAGTTTAAGAACAACCTTTCTCAAAGTGCAATTGCAAGAAATTTAGGGATTTCAACATCTACGCTCCATAATATCATTAAGAGGTTCTGAGAATCTGGAGAAATCACTCCACGTAAGCGGCATGGCCGGAAACCAACATTGAATGACCGTGACCTTCCATCCCTCAGACGGCACTGTATCAAAAACTGACATCAGTCTCTAAAGGATATCACCACATGGGCTCAGGAACACTTCAGAAAACCACTGTCACTAAATACAGTTGGTCGCTACATCTGTAAGTGCAAGTTAAAGCTCTACTATGCGAAGCGAAAACCATTTATAAACAACATCCAGAAAGGCCGCCGGCTTGTCTGGGCCCGAGATCATCAAAGATGGACTGATGCAAAGTGGAAAAGTGTTCTGTGGTCTGACAAGTCCACCTTTGAATTTTTTGGGGGGGAAATATTCGACATTGTGTCTATCGGACCAAAGGGGAAGCGAACCATCAAGACTGTTATCGACGCAAAGTTGAAAAGCCAGCATGTGTGATGGTATGGGGGTGCATTAGTGCCCAAGGCATGGGTAACTTACACATCTGTGAAGGCAACATTGTGAATGTGAATTATATTTATATAGCGCTTTTCTCAAGCGACTCAAAGCGCTTTACATAGTGAAACCCAATATCTAAGTTACATTCAAACCAGTGTGGGTGGCACTGGGACCAGGTGGGTAAATGTCTTGCCCAAGGACACTACGGCAGTGACTAGGATGACGGAAGCGGGAATCGAACCTGCAACCCTCAAGTTGCTGGCACGGCCACTCTACCAACCGAGCTAAATGGCTGAAAGGTACATACAGGTTTTGGAACAACATATGTTGCCATCTAAGCGCCCCTGCTTATTTCAGAAAGACAATGCCAAGCCACATTCAGCACGTGTTACAACAGCGTGGCTTCGTAAAAAAAGAGTGCGGGTACTTTCCTGGCCCGCCTGCAGTCCAGACCTGTCCCCCATGGAAAATGTGTGGCGCATTATGAAGCGTAAAATACGAAAGCGGAGACCCCGGACTGTTGAAGGACTGAAGCTCTACATAAAACAAGAATGGGAAAGAATTCCACTTTCAAAGCTTCAACAATTAGTTTCCTCAGTTCCCAAACGTTTTTTGAGTGTTGTTAAAAGAAAAGGTGATGTAACACAGTGGTGAACATGCCCTTTCCCAACTACTTTGGCACATGTTGCAGCCATGAAATTCTAAGTTATTTGCAAAAAAAAAATAAAGTTTATGAGTTTGAACGTCAAATATGTTGTCTTTGTAGCATATTCAACTGAATATGGGTTGAAAAGGATTTGCAAATCATTGTATTCTGTTTATATTTACATCTAACACAATTTCCCAACTCATATGGAAACGGGGTTTGTATTTAGACTAAAAGTCTGCAGTCCAATCGAATTGTGCTTGCTTTATCACAACTCCATTGTGGTTTATACCCACAAACATAAACTAAAGCACTTCCAGACCACACTGCACACAAATACGTGTCATATGACATGTTTTTGCAGGCTCCTCACAGCACTTAACCAGCAAGGTCAGACATGTGACATGCAACCATCAAATATTCAACATTGTTCTTAAACCGTCACAGGTGTTGGAGACCAGCCGCAGAAGCCGTGCAAGCTGCCATATACCGTATCCATAGCAACCCAGACAAACATTTGGAATAAGTCATGGTGACAGCCGCTACGCTGGTGTAGCTTTTCACCTCACCACCCAAAACAATATCAGCAACTAAGAGAGTTTCAACTGGCAACTTTTTTATCTTACTCTCCACTTTCTCAACATCAGAGACAACTCTATGCTTTCTACTCGGCAGCTGTCATGTGTTCAATCAATCAATCAATCAATCAATGTTTACTTATATAGCCCTAAATCACTAGTGTCTCAAAGGGCTGCACAAACCACAACACAAACCACTACGACATCCTCGGTAGGCCCACATAAGGGCAAGGAAAACTCACACCCAGTGGGACGTCGGTGACAATGATGACTATGAGAACCTTGGAGAGGAGGAAAGCAATGGATGTCGAGCGGGTCTAACATGATACTGTGAAAGTTCAATCCATAATGGATCCAACACAGTCGCGAGAGTCCAGTCCAAAGCGGATCCAACACAGCAGCGAGAGTCCCGTTCACAGCGGAGCCAGCAGGAAACCATCCCAAGCGGAGGCGGATCAGCAGCGCAGAGATGTCCCCAGCCGATACACGGGCGAGCAGTACATGGCCACCGGATCGGAGCGGACCCCCTCCACAAGGGAGAGTGGGACATAGGAGAAAAAGAAAAGAAATGGCAGATCAACTGGTCTAAAAATGGAGTCTATGGAGTGTTCACTCTCGATCTGATCACCACACAATGTGCCAGGCATGTTTGTACTGTTCACTGACTTGTTTTAACACTATTATTTGTATTTGAATACAATGAAAGCATGTGTCAGTCCAAACAGGATTTGGGAGGCCGTTTTGTGACCGTTGCAGCCTCAAATCTCCTAAATTTGTGGTTTGAGGCTCATTTGTTCCATTATTATATTTTCGGAATGTGTTTTAATTCAATAAGACAGGTTGAGATAGTAGTAGTACATTTCAGAGTTTCAAAACTACCATATTTTCCGGACCATAGGGCGCACAGGATTGTGAGGCGCACGGCCGATGAGCGGAAGTATTAAGGTGCAACGGATTTTAGGGCGCATTAAAAGGGTCTTTTTATTTTTTCTAAACATAAAATACTTCCGAACTGTTTTAATAACATTTAGACTTTACTTGATTCAATAATAAACGGAAACAACAACAACACCCGGAAATGTGTACCGTGAAAAACTAATAACTAAAGTTCCTTGGGTGAATAATGTAAACTCACTACACCGGTATGTTTTAGCGCTTTCATGGTGAGTTTACTGACAGATATAAGTAAGAACTTTACACTACTTTATATTAGAAATGGCAACAGTGGAGGATGAATGTCACATGACAAGAAGATGGATGAAAAGAAGAAGCTTATCGGCTATGTTGTCGACATGGACCACAAGGAATTTATGCAAATCCCAATTACGGATCAGCAGGTACCAGAATGTAAGAAAAGTTGCTTTTGCAGAATATTGCGAAACAAAACGTCGGATAATATGTCTTACCTTTACACAAACCATGATAATACTCCTATGTTGAAGCACAGTACAATCCATCAAGCGGTGTGGCTTCATCGCAGGGTTTCCCACACATTCATTTATTAGTTGCGGCCCAACCACGAAAGAATTACGGCCTCCATAAATACAAATAAAAAATACAAATAAATACTCAAATCTCATCCACCGTGATAAAAACGATCCTAAATTTTTGTTTAGTACGGTAGCATCGCTAACCCAACAAGGGACTCCTTCCAGTAGCTCCACCCACTCAGCTGATGACTTCATGCAATTCTTTAGTAAGAAAATTGAAGTCATTAGAAAGGAGATTAAAGACAATGCGTCCCAGCTGCAACGGGGTTCTATTAACACTGACACGATTGTATATACGGCGGATACTGCCCTCCAAAATAGTTTCTCTCGTTTTGAGGAAATAACATTAGAGGAATTGTTACAACGTGTAAATGGAATAAAACAAACAACATGTTTACTTGACCCTCTTCCTGGGAAACTGATCAAGGAGCTCTTTGTATTATTAGGTCCATCAGTGCTAAATATTATAAACTTATCACTTTCCTCGGGCACTGTTCCCCTAGCGTTCAAAAAAGCGGTTATTCATCCTCTTCTTAAAAGACCTAACCTTGATCCCGACCTCATGGTAAACTACCAACCGGTGTCTCACCTTCCCTTTATTTCAAAAATCCTCGAAAAAATTGTTGCGGAGCAGTTAAATGAACACTTAGCGTCTAACAATCTATGTGAAACCTTTCAATCCGGTTTCAGGGCAAATCACTCCACGGAGACAGCCCTCGCAAAAATGACTAATGATCTATTGCTAACGATGGATTCTGATGCGTCATCTATGTTGCTGCTCCTCGATCTTAGCGCTGCTTTCAATACCGTCGATCATAATATTTTATTAGAACGTATCAAAACACGAATTGGTATGTCAGACTTAGCCCTGTCTTGGTTTAACTCTTATCTTACTGATAGGATGCAGTGTGTCTCCCATAACAATGTGACCTCGGACTATGTTAAGGTAACGTGTGGAGTTCCCCAGGGTTCGGTCCTTAAATAAATAAATATGTGTATAAATAGGTACATAAAGTGTTGTAATTATATTCCAACTCTGCATTCTTCTTGGTCATCGCCGCCGCCGCTAACACCCCCCCGACCACACCACCACAAATAGATGCCTGACCTGTGGGAAACACTGCATCGCTTACCAAAGTCGTACTAAAACATGTTGACAGATTTTTGAGCAGCTTGTGTAATGTTCTATATTTTCAATGGAACATATATATAAAATGTTGGTGTTGTTTACTTGAGTAACATTGCAATCTACACGAATCTCTTATGTGTGACTGCCATCATATTGCAGTCTTCACGTATCTCCTATGTGTAACTGGTCATACTTATCATTTCACCATGTACCAAATAAAACAGCTTCAGGGTCGGTAAGCACAACCAAAACAATTCTGTTTATTGGGCGCACCGGGTTATAAGGTGCTCTGTCGAGTTTTAAGAAAATGAAAGGATTTTAAGTTTGCCTTATAGTCCGAAAAATACGGTACGCTCGTCCATGTGAACCGGACAGTGGCCAAGAGTTGGTGGGCGGCCGAGGGTGGAGTCGGCTCTCTTTGTTGCTTTGTTGGGTCTGCTTCTGTCTCTGGCCATGCTTCCCACACCCCAGCAGACAATGGCGTTGAACACCGCAGAAGCAACCACAGAGTATACGTTTTTTAGTTGTTTTTTAGTTTGTTTCACTTTCGTGGCTGTGTGTAGAAGTGGCTGGTGGTCTATCAGCTCTGATCTATTAATGTCTTTAATGTTCGTTGATATCTCCCTCTTACACACATGTTTATGTGTGCTATGCTATGAGGTTTTTGTTTCCCCTTGGCCTCAGTCCTAGACCACCTCCCTCCCCAGCATTTACCTGTTTCTCACTTTTTTAGAAAATTGGCAGACTCGTCAGGGATCCTGTTCTGTCTCCCTGTTCTGTCTCCCTGATCTTGAATGGCATTGTACTGAAAATCCTAACTTTCTCTCGGGGATTATTAAAGTATTTCTGATTCTGATAATTGGGGCTACGGGAACATTGCAAATTCCTGGAGGGACTAACTGTAACACATGCAGGGATATAGTCATTGTGGACTGTTGATTCTATTCTCATTCCAGCCCTCTAATAGTTAATCTTCAGGGCCGAAACAGCTGGACACGATCCCGGCCATCTCCCCAGGGACTGCATCTGGGTGAGAAGGGTGAGCTGAGTGTTGACTTAACCCTTTTTACAAATGTTATCGAGGCAATGATAGTGAAGGCATGAAAGGAACGAGGTTTGTATTTGAAGTGGCGTGTCTGTGAATCGGAGTGTGTATGCGGTGTGGTTTCCCTGTGCATGGTCTAGCTGGTCCTAGGATGAGATGGGGTGGTTATGGGGGGTGTAGCGAGACATGCGTCAATGAGACACCGACCTATGTGATCCTGAACCTGCTCCCCGGGGAACAGAGTGTCATAAAGCCCCAGACTCTGCATGGTTGATCACAGTAATTAAATAGAAGCATTTGGTCATGGGTCAGTGAATGCATCATCAACACACACGGACATTGAGAGGTGGGAAGCTACGTGATGCATGCTGAAGACTGCAGTTTGTCTTGCCTTTCGAAGTGGATTTAATGTTACGCCTGTTCGGCATTCGATTCCCTCGAGGATGCGTCGAAATTGAACACAGCAGAGGTAAGATAAACAGATTTATTTAAGTAACAAAAAGAGCTATATAACAAAAATGCTAGAGCTAGTAGAATAAAACAAACAAAGGACGCTAGCATAAATGCTAGGAATGGAAATAGACAACCTAAATCTGGCTCGAAGGCACACAAAAACAGAAAAACAAATCTTCAGCATGAGAGCTGGAATAATACAAGGGCATAGCGTGAATAAACATAGGAATGATCAGAGGAAACTAGTTGCGTGTAAGCAAACCAGAAATGCAGACGTCCCGTTGTGTGAAAACAAACTTGGATCCCAGACTGAACAACAAAAGATGCAGGCTTGTATAAGGCAGGTGATTAGTGAGGACAGGTGTGCAGGGCCGTGAGAAACAGGTGAAACTGATAAGCTACCATGGTGACCGACTTAAACAGGAAATAATAGGATCCATCCATCCATCCATTTTCTAACGCTTATTCCCTTTCGGGGTAGCGGGGGGCGCTGGCGCCTATCTCAGCTACAATCGGGCGGAAGGCGGGGTACACCCTGGACAAGTCGCCACCTCATCGCAGGGCCAACACAGATAGACAACATTCACACCCACATTCACACACTAGGGACCATTTAGTGTTGCCAATCAACCTATCCCCAGGTGCATGTCTTTGGAAGTGGGAGGAAGCCGGAGTACCCGGAGGGAACCCACGCATTCACGGGGAGAACATGCAAACTCCACACAGAAAGATCCCGAGCCTGGATTTGAACCAAGGACTGCAGGACCTTCGTATTGTGAGGCAGACGCACTAACCCCTCTGCCACCGTGAAGCCCGGAATGGAAATAGACAAACTAAATCTGGCTCGAAGGCACACAAAAACAGAAAAACAAATCTTCAGCATGAGAGCTGGAATAATACAAGGGCATAGCGTGAAAACTAGCGTGAATAAACATAAGAATGATCAGAGGAAACTAGTTGCGTGTAAGCAAACCAGAAATGCAGACGTCCCGTTGTGTGAAAACAAACTCGGATCCCAGACTGAACAACAAAAGATGCAGGCTTATATAAGGCAGGTGATTAGTGAGGACAGGTGTGCAGGGCCGTGAGAAACAGGTGAAACTGATAAGCTACCATGGTGACCGACTTAAACAGGAAATAATAGGATCAGATGGAGTGAAAATAAAAATGGAACAATAAACAATAATATGTGGAGGATCCAAAAAGCGGATCTCAACATTTAATATCACAAGGTGTGTAGATTGTTTGATTTCTGCAAAGTGAAATGAATTGTGTTGGAGACATGTTTACCAGTTTCATGTCGGAGTCCTTTGAAGGCAGATTTCTTGCCGGGACATATGGTACAATACAATCGGCAAGATAGGATGGAGCTAGACCGTGTAGTATTTTATACGTAAGTAGTAAAACCTTAAAGTCACATTTTAAGTGCACAGGAAGCCAGTACTCTGGAATGCCCTCCCGGTAAAAGTTCGAGATGCTACCTCAGTAGAAGCATTTAAGTCTCACCTTAAAACTCATTTGTATACTCTAGCCTTTAAATAGACTCCCTTTTTAGACCAGTTGATCTGCCGTTTCTTTTCTTTTTCTTCTATGTCCCACTCTCCCTTGTGGAGGGGGTCCGGTCCGATCCGGTGGCCATGTACTGCTTGCCTGTGTATCGGCTGGGGACATATCTGCGCTGCTGATCCGCCTCCGCTTGGGAGGGTTTCCTGCGGGCTCCGCTGTGAACGGGACTCTCGCTGCTGTGTCGGATCCGCTTTGGACTGGACTCTCGCGACTGTGTTGGATCCATTGTGGATTGAACTTTCACAGTATCATGTTAGACCCGCTCGACATCCATTGCTTTCCTCCTCTCCAAGGTTCTCATAGTCATCATTGTCACCGACGTCCCACTGGGTGTGAGTTTTCCTTGCCCTTATGTGGGCCTACCGAGGATGTCGTAGTGGTTTGTGCAGCCCTTTGAGACACTTGTGATTTAGGGCTATATAAGTAAACATTGATTGATTGATTGATTGATATTGGACCAAAAATACAAAACACTAATCTGTCTGCAGCTGCAAAAAGTAAGTGTAAGTGTTATAATGAAGGCAACGCATTAAGTAAGTGAGAGAACTCCTGGAAATTACTGGCTTAAAACTGCCAAAGGTATAAATGTGTGTGCCCGATTTAAAGGAAAGGACAGGCTGTCTTCTTCTAATGGATTTGAGACATGTTTACCAGTTTCATGGCCTTTGTTTTCTCAAGGAAAGTCCGTATTTAAACTCTGAAGAAGAGACCAGCTGGGTCTAAATCAGGGGTCGGCATCCCAACATGTTGAAAGACCCGAATTGGACCAAAAATACAAAACACTAATCTGTCTGCAGCTGCAAAAAGTAAGTGTAAGTGTTGTAATGAAGGCAACACATTAAGTAAGTGTCTCAGAGCAGGGGTGGGCATTACGTCGATCGCGAGCTACCGGTCGATCTCGGAGGGTGTGTCGGTCGATCGCAAGCCAGGCATTTAAAAAATCAATCAATCAATGTTTATTTATATAGCCCCAAATCACAAATGTCTCAAAGGACTGTACAAATCATTACGACTACGACATCCTTGGAAGAACCCACAAAAGGGCAAGGAAAACTCACACCCAGTGGGCAGGGAGAATTCACATCCAGTGGGACGCCGGTGACAATGCTGACTATGAGAAACCTTGGAGAGGACCTCAGATGTGGGCAACCCCCCCGCCCCCTCTAGGGGACCGAAAGCAATGGATGTCGAGCGGGTCTAACATGATACTGTGAAAGTTCAATCCATAGTGGCTCCAACACAGCCGCGAGAGTTCAGTTCAAAGCGGATCCAAGACAGCAGCGAGAGTCCCGTCCACAGAAAACCATCTCAAGCGGAGGCGGATCAGCAGCGTAGAGATGTCCCCAACCGATACAGGCGAGCGGTCCATCCTGGGTCTCGACTCTGGACAGCCAGTACTTCATCCATGGTCATCGGACCGGACCCCCTCCACAAGGGAGGGGGGGACATAGGAGAAAGAAAAGAAGCGGCAGATCAACTGGTCTAAAAAGGAGGTCTATTTAAAGGCTAGAGTATACAGATGAGTTTTAAGGTGAGACTTAAATGCTTCTACTGAGGTAGCATCTCCAACTGTTACTGGGAGGGCATTCCAGAGTACTGGAGCCCGAACGGAAAACGCTCTATAGCCCGCAGACTTTTTTTGGGCTCTAGGAATCACTAAAAAGCCGGAGTCTTTTGAAGGCAGATTTCTTGCCGGGACATATGGTACAATACAATCGGCAAGATAGGCTGGAGCTAGACCGTGTAGTATTTTATACGTAAATAGTAAAATGCCTGGCTTTCGTCAGTTGTTTGACATTCTTGGCACTCAAGGATCTTGTGAGATGACGCTGGCTGCTGTCAGCTCATTATTAAGAAAAAAATCACTGACAGGACGGGGAGAAACACTTTTTATTTCAACAGACTCTTGGGCCGTACCTGCTGTCAAAACTCTAAAGGCCGACTGCACAGTTCCTGTCTTCACCATAAAAGACCTGCTTCATCCTGCCTGTGCTAACAAAATAAAAGTCTCAGAAACCTAGCGTGCACAAGCTAGCAAGCTACAGAGTTTGATGCCAATGTATTTCTTATAAAGTTGTTGCACCTTTCTTGCTTCCGGCGTCTAGACCGTAGTCGAGGAGCGCAATTCACAATTCCGGACTCCAGGGCGAAATGACGAGTCCAGCAATTAGTTGCAAATCGTGGCTTTTTATTGACGTCTTGCACACAGTCCAAATCCCACACAAAAACACTAACCACTCCCCCACCCTGAGCGACCGCTCCCTCTCTTCTCTCGCCCACACACTCACTGACATCACTCACCTGCTGTCACACATTAAAGGGCCACACACACACATATGCTACTCTCATAACAAAGTGTTTAAAAAGGAGTATGCAAGTTGGTACAAATGAGATGCCAAATCTCACCACTTTCATGTGGTATTGGACAGAAAGGAGGACTTTTTATCTCCTCCATTTGAAAATGCGTACGTCATCAGCACCACTGTCTGATTCCAATCAATGCAAGTCATCAGAATCAGGTAATACACCAACTTATATTCTTGTCTTCATGAAAGAAGGGAATCTATATGTGTTAAACATGCTTGTATTATCATTAAACACCATTAACTTCTTAACAAAAATGTCTCTTTCATAAATAAATAAATATAAATTATAAATATGAATGAAGTAGATCTCCTCGACTTGGTCAATTGAAAAGTAGCTCGCCTGCAGAAAAAGTGTGGCCACCCCTGTCTCAGAGGGTGAGATAACTCCTGGAAATTACCGGCTTAAAACTGCCAAAGGTATACATGTGTGTGCCCAATTTAAAGGAAAGGACAGGCTGTCTTCTTCTAATGGATTTATTACAATCTTTGCAAGCTGGGTAACGTTTGCTGTGGTCTGGAACAACATGGCACACAGTCAGAAAAGCAGCCAATATTACATACATATAATGTGTCATGAGACATGCAAATATAAATGAAAATACACAGAGGACATAAAATTAAATGAAATTAAATGTACCTACAAAGGAGGCATGAAGATTGAATATGTGTACACAGCTAGCCTAAATAATAATAATAATAATAATAATAATAATAATAATAATAATAATAATAATAATAATAATAATGGATTAGATGTATCTAGCAATTTTCTAGATAGCATGTTAGCATGGATTATTAGCACTCCACGCAAGTCGATAACATCAACAAAGCTCATCTTTGTGCGATCACGCACAGCATCAAACGTTTGGTGGACAAAGTGAAACAAAGAAGGAGTGGCATAAAACATGTTGTGGAGGGGGGGGTGTGGCCTGCGGGCCTGCAGCTAGGCGGGGTGTGCCAGGACCGGCCTCGAATTCAGCGACAGGTGCGTAAATGGCCCACCTGGGCCTTGTTTTACAATCACTTGTCGCTGACTTCGAGGCCCATCCTGGCACACCTGGCCTCGCTGCAGGCCCACAGGCCTCGCCCCCCTCCACTCACGCCTTTCAGTAGCAGTGACGGAGAAAGTTGTACATGTAAAAACCAACTACGGTGAGTTAAATGACTGCCAAAATTGGTAGGACAAAACAGTGCTGGCCAAATAATGTCATCAGTGAAGCATTAACACGAACATTCAACAGTGGGCTTTTTAACAATTAATAAGGTGTGTGGTATGTTTGTTTTCCCACAAAAATATTTTTTCCATTTTTGAAAAAGCTCCAGGGAGCCACTAGTGTATCATATTTGTATGATACTGCATATTCGGTTAGTTTTGTACTCCCTCAGTTCCTGTTTTGTGCACCTTTGAGTTTTTTTTTATTAGCCATGGTTGCTTATTATTTTCACCTGCCTCTGATTGGTGTTCGGGACTCTCACCTGTTCCCCAAGCACTAATCGGAGGCATTATTTAAGCCTGCCTTTGCCGGTCAGTTGGGCCGTCTTCATTGTTTGCCTATGCTACAATTACGTGAATATTCCTTGTCTTTTTGCCTATGCTAAGTGTTAGCGTTTGCTTCGAGTGCGATCGGCACATTTTTCCTCCGGCTTGTTTTCAGTTTTTGGTACTTGTTTGACTTTTTGAGAATAAATCATGTTCCTACCTTCACGTCCTGTCCGGAGTGGTCCGTTTGCATCCCGGGGGAACAAACCTCGCAGACCCCCCTGCACGTAACAGAATGAAGCCAGGCCGACTGACTGGCAAAGGCAGGCTTAAATAATGCCTCTGATTAGTGCTCGGGATACAGGTGAGCGTCCCGTACACAAATCAGAGGAAGGTGGAAATAACAAGCAACCATGGTAACTAAAACAAACTCAAGGGTGCACAAAACATAAAATAACTTTGGATGCTTTCTACAACCCTAAAAATGTAAATAGTGGAGTAAATTCAAGTTCAAAAAAGTCTCTTTTTCGGTACTTAAACCTAAAAAAAACAACAACAAAAAACACATCAATGCCAAAAACGTTGGAGGACTAACGTGACTGCAAAATTTGGGCCCGAAACGAGTTGCGATTAAACATAAATGTCACAATTGACTTTTACGCCGGACAACATGGGGCTGTGCACAATACCGCAGAGTGTGTTCCATTAACAAAGCGAAAGCAACTGCTGGCCTCATCGCTACTAAATCAGCAGGCTCGGAAAACAAAAACAAGCCTTTCAGAAGCAAACTCTGCAAAATTGATTATTGCTTTCTCTCTCAAGAGCTGCTGCTGCTTTGTGACTCGCACATGACTTGGCAGGAAAAAGGCAGCTGCCTCCCTCCCCCCCCCCCCCCCCCCCCCCCCCCCCCCCACCCCACCCCCCAGTCTAAGAACTACCGTATTTCCTTGAATTGCCTCCGGGTATATAGTATGCACCTGACTAGAATTACTGCCGGGTTGAACTCGTTTCGCAAAATATTATTTTTATTAGCGCATGTCTAAAATTTCCGCCGGGTCAAACTCCATCCATCCATCCATTTTCTACCGCTTATTCGATTTTGGGGTCGCGGGGTGCGCTGGCGCCTATTTCAGCTACAATCAGGCGGAAGGCGGAGTACACCCTGGACAAGTCGCCACCTCATCACAGTGGGTCGAACTCGTTTTGCCAAATAATTAGCATATGCCTAGAATTTCCGCCGGGTCAAACTCGTCACGTCACGAGTGACGGTTCACCTGTCATCATTTTCAAAATGGAGGAGGCTGATTCCAATCATTTGAAATCGCATAAAGGGAAGAAGATTAAGAGCTATTCAGTAGGATTTAAGGTCGAAGTTATTGAATATGCTAAAAAGAACAGTAAGCAGCTATGTTTTATTAATATACCGTAGCTGCGTGTGTCAAATATGAGTCATTAAAATTTGAAATTGCATAAAGGAAAGAATATTAAGAGCTATTCAGTAGGATTTAAGGTCCAAGCTATTGAATATGCTAAAAAGAACAGTAAGCAGCTATGTTTTATTAATATACCGTAGCTGCGTGTGTCAAATATGAGTCATTAAATGACTCCCGCCTCCTGGTGGTAGAGGGCGCTAGTGATCCTTCTTGCGACTACTCGGCTGCAGAAGAAGTGACAACAAGCAGCAATCGTTTATTTTTTCCTCTCGCTTGCACTTTTAACATGGAGGATTACATATCTTAAATAAAACCGTTTTCTAAACTGGACTTTCAATCGAAGCAGGAGGTAATAAAGGAAGATCTCCATCGAGACATAGAGACGTTTAAAACTGAAGAAAGATAAGGAAGACTTCTATAAACAAGTTATCGATGCTTTTGATCAGAAGGAGCTGCGCATGGACTTCATTTATAAGTAAAAGTAAGACCATAATAATATTTTTTTTCATTAAATGTGCTTTTCATGATGGTATTGTTACATCATACTCAAATTTTTAAGCGCAGGCCTAAATTTACCGCAAGCCTTTGGTAAACGCGGGAGTGAGAAGAGGTTTTAAATTAATTAGCGCCCCGGCGGCAATATTATATAGCTCTCACTGAAATACATTTTAAAATATTTGGCTGTCATGGCTCTCTCGGCCAAAAAGGTTCCCGACCCCTGATATATATCATATGATATACATGACTTATAGTATAATATGCATTATACTATATATTTATTTTCACTGCTACATTGTTTTGTTGTATTACATACTATATTGAGACCCAAAAGAGAGGAAAACGTAATCCCGATGCTCTATGTGTCTTAAACACATGGTAGAGCAGGGGTGCCCACACTTTTTCTGCAGGCGAGCTACTTTTCAATTGACCAACTCGAGGGGATCTACCTCATTTATATATATCATTTTTATTTATTTATTTACGAAAGAGACATTTTTGTAAACAAGTTAAATGTGTTTAATGATAATACAAGCATGTGTAACACATCTAGATGTCTTTCTTTCACAAAGACAAGAATATAAGTTGGTGTATTACCTGATTCTGATGACTTGCATTGATTGGAATCAGACAGTAATGATGATAACGCCCACATTTTCAAATGGAGGAGAAAAAAAGTTGTCCTTTCTGTACAATACCACATGAAAGTGGTTGGTTTTTGGCATCTAATTCATCCAGCTTCCATACACTTTACAAGAAAAACAGTGGCGGCAAATTCCGTAGCTTGCTTGATTGACATTCACGGCACCCGAGGGTCTTGTGAGATGACGCTGGCTGCTGCCAGTTCATTATTATGAAAAAATGACAGAGAGGAAGGCGAGAAACACTTTTTATTTCAACAGACTTTCGCGCCGTCCCTTCCGTCAAAACTCTTAAGGCCGACTGCACATTTCCTATCTTCACAATAAAAGCCCTGCTTCATGCTGCCTGCGCTAACAAAATAAGAGTCTCGGAAAGCTGGCGTGCACAAGTGATGTGCACGCCAGCTTTCTGAGGGATCGCTTGTGCACGCCAGTTTTCCGAGACTCTGTATTTAGTTAGCGCAGGCAGCATGAAGCAGGGCTTTTATTGTGAAGATAGGAAATGTGCAGTCGGCCTTTAGAGTTTTGACGGAAGGTACGGCGCGAGAGTCTGTTGAAATAAAAAGTGTTTCTCGCCTTCCTCTCAGTCATATTTTCATAATAATGATCTTGCAGCAGCCAGCGTCATCTCACAAGACCCTCCGGTACCGTGAATGTCATTTAAGTGACGTCTTGGTGAAGATTGATGATCACTCATTTTTAGCTCTATTTTTTTAAAAAGCCTGGCTGGAGATCGACTGACACACCCCCCGCGGTCGACTGGTAGCTCGCGATCGACGTAATGGGCACCCCTGACGTAGATTGGCAATAACGACTATTTACCCCGTGCAGTATATCATATCTAAACATTACCACTAACACCTCAGAGGTAAACAAAACATGGCATATTCCAAAGTTCCCAATACAAAGGACCCAATATTAGCAACGTAAAAAAAATAAAATCACATTTCAACTTTGAGCAAGAAGACAAACCATCAGCTTGTTCACTTTTTAAATTTGGTATTCATGAGCGTTCTTTGTAATTCTCCCAATAATTGCAGTTGTTGTAGAGCAGCATGTTGCTGCTTAGCCATGGGAGTCTGGAAATGAGTTTGAAGCCAGTTTTTTTAATTATCTTTCAAATGATTCCTGCACTCAGCAGATGTTGGGCTGCAGAACAAGCGAGTCCCTAAACACACACATATCGAGACGTGGCTGTCGACCGCCCAACCCGGGTGGTAAGCTTTATTCTGGAGAATAATGCCAGTCATGCATAATGTATTCCTGCCCTACCGTTATTTACACTGATTTATAGCAACCATTAAATGTGTTGTCAGCGATTGTAATCCAATACTTCTACCTGGCTGGACAACCACTGTCCGTCCTGTGAGTGTAGTGATTGAGTAGTTCTGGCTCTCAGAATGGTAAACTAACAAATTGCTTTGGACCGGAACACACAACTCTTTTCTCGGCGGACAACAGCAGGCTTTTGAATAGTGTGTTCAATTTCTAAATCTGAAAGAGCTACTTAGGCGTGAATGTGATGTTATCACGTCATTTGTAATGATGTAGTCGACTGAAATGAAATGTTGTGTCACTAAATATAACAGGCATGTGATTTAAACTTAATGGAAAAGACTGGCAGGTCCCCCACCAGGTCCAGGGCCCTGGTGGGGGGACGAGGGGACATCCATTAAACAATGGATGTCCGCTTTTTGCAACGCAACGCCAAGAAAAGAGAAATGCTGATTATCGGTCCTGCTAGACACCGACACCTACCGTATTTCCTTGAATTGCCGCCGGGTATATAGTATGTGCCTGCCTAGAATTACTGCTGTGTTGAACTCGTTTCGCAAAATAATTAGCACATGCTTAGCATTACCGCCGGCTCAGGATTAACACCAGGTCAAACTCGTTTTGCAAAATACTATTTTTATTAGCGCATGTCTAGAATTTCCCCAGGGTCAAACTCGTCACGTCACGAGTGACACTTCACCTGTCATCATTTTCAAAATGGAGGAGGCTGATTTCAATCATTTGAAATCGCATAAAGGGAAGAAGATTAAGAGCTATTCAGTAGGATTTAAGGTCCAAGCTATTGAATATGCTAAAACGAAAAATAAGCAGCTATGTTTTATTAATATACCGTAGCTGCGTGTGTCAAATATGAGTCATTAAATGACTCCCGCCTCCTGGTGGTAGAGGGCGCTAGTGATCCTTCTTGCGACGACTCGGCTGCAGAAGAAGTGACAACAAGCAGCAAGAGTGAGCAGCGATCGTTTAGTTTTTCCTCTTGCTTGGACTTTTAAAATGGAGGATTACATATCTAAAATAAAACAGTTGTCTAAAGTGGACTTTCAATCGAAGTAGGAGGTAATAAAGGAAGATCTCCATCGAGACAGAGAGACTTTTAAAACTGAAGAAAGATAAGGAAGACTTCTATAAACAAGTTATCGATGCTTTTGATCAGAAGGAGCTGCGCATGGACTTCATTTATAAGTAAAGGTAAGACCATAATAACGTTTTTTTTTTATTAAATGTGCTTTTCATGATGGTATCCTTACATCACACTCAAATTTATAAGCGCAGGCCTAAATTTACCGCATGCCTTTGGTAAGCGCCGGAGTGAGAAGAGGTTTTAAAATAATTAGCGCCCCGGCGGCAATTCAAGGAAGTACGGTATTTAACAATACCACCTTAACATTTGACAACAAAAAAATTACACAAGACAACTCGGTAAAGAATCTGAGTATTATTAAGAGTGTTACTGAAACGCTCTTCTTTCATCTCCGTAATATTGCTTGTTGGGGGTGGGGCGTGGTTAAGAGTCAAGTATTTCATATATATATATATATATATATATATATATATATATATATATATATATATATATATATATATATATAAATGATAAATGATAAATGGGTTGTACTTGTATAGCGCTTTTCTACCTTCAAGGTACTCAAAGCGCTTTGACACTACTTCCACATTTACCCATTCACACACACATTCACACACTGATGGAGGGAGCTGCCATGCAAGGCGCCAACCAGCACCCATCAGGAGCAAGGGTGAAGTGTCTTGCTCAGGACACAACGGACGTGACGAGGTTGGTACTAGGTGGGAATTGAACCAGGGACATATATATATATATATATATATATATATATATATATATATAAATGATAAATGGGTTGTACTTGTATAGCGCTTTTCTACCTTCAAGGTACTCAAAGCGCTTTGACACTACTTCCACATTTACCCATTCACACACACATTCACACACTGATGGAGGGAGCTGCCATGCAAGGCGCCAACCAGCACCCATCAGGAGCAAGGGTGAAGTGTCTTGCTCAGGACACAACGGATGTGACGAGGTTGGTACTAGGTGGGATTTGAACCAGGGACCCTTGGGTTGCGCACGGCCACTCTCCCACTGCGCCACGCCGTATATATATATACATAAAAGAAATACTTGAATTTCAGTGTTCATTTATTTACACATATACACACACATAAAACTCATTTACTTATTGTTGAGTTAAGGGTTGAAATGACCACCCTTGTTCTATTCTCTGTCACTATTTTTCTAACCATATGCATGTACAGTAGATGGCAGTATTGTCCCGTTTAAGAGTGTCATAACATTGCTGCTTACAAGAGACGAACCGCTTTACGGTAGACGAAAACGTGACTGCTGTTGTTGTGTGTTGTTTTACCGCGCTGGGAGGACGTTAATGAAACTGCCTAACAATAAACCCACATAAGAAACCAAGAACTCGCCCTCGATCATTCTACAGTTAGTTGGGCAGACACGCTGTTTATATTGTGGGAAAGCGGACGTGAAAACATGCTGTCCTCATTCAGGTCCGCATGGAGCTGGAGGGGGCGTGGCCTCCAGCCCCACCTGAATTTCGGGAGGTTTTCAGGAGAGGCGCTGAATTTCGGGAGTCTCCCGGAAAATCCGGGAGGGTTGGCAAGTATGAATAACCCTGAGGCTCGTTCATAAATGTATGTTTGCTGTCTCCAACTTCAGCAGTCACTTTGTTTACAATTCACAAGCGCCGATGTCAACGTTGTACAGGCTGCATTCTGTGTCAGCTCGCTCCTCCCCTGAGGCGGCCTCCAAGTACTAACAACTTGCAGCACAAGACTGTTGCACAAAGCCCTCCATGTTATCTGCAAAAGGTCATTGTCCATTCATCTGCCAAGTCGGCTAATCATCCCAGCAAACACAAGCGTTCGCTTGTCTCCCGCTTTAGTTCCTGCACGCTGCATGTACGCCTGATCTGCAGGAGGAATATCTCCAGACATTTGGGAATGATTCAATTTAGCCAGCTGTCAAGTTCATATGTAACAAAAAAATAATAATAATCTGCCATTCCCATGATAACACATAGCAAGCTGACACAAAAAACTAGCACAGGCTGCAATACCACCGTTGAGCATTCTGAGGGAATTGTACATAAACAACATCTGGTTAGAGATGGAACTGATCTGCTATTATTTATATATTGTATTAAAGGCCTACTGAAATGAGATGTTCTTATTTAAACGGGGATAGCAGGTCCATTCTATGTGTCATACTTGATCATTTCGCCATATTTTTGCTGAAAGGATTTAGTAGAGAACATCCACGATAAGTTTGGCAACTTTCGGTCGCTAATAAAAAAGCCTTGCCTGTACCGGAAGTAGCAGACGATGTGCGCGTGACGTCACGGGTTGTGGAGCTCCTCACATCTGAACATTGTTTACAATCATGGCCACCAGCAGCCAGAGCGATTCGATCCGAGAAAGCGACTATTTCCCCATTAATATGAGCAAGGATGAAAGATTTGTGGATGAGGAAAGTAAGAGTGAAGGCCTATAAAAAAAAAAAAAAAAAGGGAGGGCAGTGGGAGCGATTCAGATGTCATTTTTTTTTTTTTGTACTGCCATAGTCCTAAGCTTCTTTTTTTTCTCTACCTGTTTATGTGGCATTCATATTCTGCCTTTACCATTTCTAATACGGTAAATGGGTTGTACTTGTATAGCGCTTTTCTACCTTCAAGGTACTCAAAGCGCTTTGACACTACTTCCACATTTACCCATTCACACACACATTCACACACTGATGGGGGGAGCTGCCATGCAAGGTGCTAACCAGCACCCATCAGGAGCAAGGGTGAAGTGTCTTGCTCAAGGACACAACGGACGTGACGAGGTTGGTACTAGGTGGGGATTGAACCAGGGTTTCCCGGGTTGCGCACAGCCACTCTCCCACTGCGCCACGCCGTCCCACGCCGTCATTAGACACATTTACTAGGATAATTCTGGAAAATCCCTTATCTGCTTATTGTGTTACTAGTTATTAGTGAGATTATATGGTACCTGAAAGTGGGAGGGGTGTAGCCACGGGTGTGGTGACCGCCAGTGTCTCTGAGGGAAGCCACGTTTCTCGACGAGGCAAAGTGAAGTCAGGCGTTGGGGCCAGGCTGAGCTTTTTTTCCCCATCCCATGTTCGGGGGAGGCAAGAAAGTCCGCAGCTGCCTCTTTGACAGGTGCACGAGGAACGACGCAAGCTATCCGCTCATGTCTACGGTAATAGCCGACTTATTACCACCATTTTCTCACCAAAACCTGCCGTTTGACATGTGGTAGGTGACCATGTTTGCTTGACCGCTCTGTTCCATAGTAAAGCTTCACTGTCATCTTTCGGGAATGTAAACAATGAAACACCGGCTGTGTTTGTGTTGCTAAAGGCGGCCGCAATACACCGCTTCCCACCTACATCTTTCTTCTTTGACGTCTCCATTATTCATTGAACAAATTGCAAAAGATTCAGCAACGCAGATGTCCAGAATACTGTGGAATTATGCGATTAAAGCAGACGACTTATAGCTGGGATCGGGGCTGGAACAAAATGTCCGCTACAATCCGTGACGTCACGCGTACGCGTCATCATACCGCGACGTTTTAGCATGATACTTCCGCGCAAAATTTAAAATTGCAATTTAGTAAACTGAAAAGGCCGTATTTGCATATGTTGCAATGTTAATATTTCATCATTGATATATAAACTATCAGACTGCGTGGTGGCTAGTAGTGGCTTTCAGTAGGCCTTTGATGTGGATGAAACACTAATGTGCTAAGTCTTACTGTCAGAAACTTGGATGCGTACAACTGAACAAAACAAGCAAACAACTTCAAATGAATAAATGGGTTGTGCACACGACATGTTTTGTGTATTTATAAGCAGGACTAAATTTACCACATGCCTTTGGTAAACGCCGGAGTGAGAAGAGGTTTTAAAATAATTAGCGCCCCGGAGGCAATTCAAGGAAATATGGTAATTCATTAAAAAAAGTTAATGGCCTAACTTTGCGTCTTGCAAAGAAGCGTTCATGTAAACAAACTAGCACCCTGACCATCCATTTAACAAACAAATGATTACTGAATAGTCACCGTACTGGATTTAGGTGCTGTAAACAACTAAATCCACACGAACTACTAGAGACTAAAATGACTTCATCCTACATACTGACATGTTTTCTAAACACTGAAGCTAGCACCAGGTGAATGGGGGAAAAAATGGTACGTAATGAAGTCATTTTATGTAACCTGCCTTCAAGCAAATGCAGAATGACAGCGAGGAAAAGTAGAGGAACTATGAAGAGTCCATTTGAAGCAGGAGTGTCATAGCAAACCCTGCTGATAAAATGATGGCAAAGGAAAATAAGATGAAGATAAGATTGTTATATGTTTTTCTTTTTATGTGAAATGGCGTTTAAGGGCTGGAAATAAGCAGAACTGTTGCACATAACGACAGTATTCCAGTTGTTTAAGGCTGTGTGAAAGGATTCTACTGGCGTGTATTTATCTATAGTTTGTATGTGCTCTCTCGGGGCGGTATAGCTCGGTGGGTAGAGTGGCCGTGCCAGCAACTTGAGGGTTGCAGGTTCGATTCCCGCTTCCGCCATCCTAGTCACTGCCGTTGTGTCCTTGGGCAAGACACTTTACCCACCTGCTCCCAGTGCCACCCACACTGCTTTAAATGTAACTTAGATATTGTGTTTCACTATGTAAAGCGCTTTGAGTCACTAGAGAAAAAGCGCTATATAAATATAATTCACCTCACTTCACTCTCATGCATTCCGACTACGGCTGTAAAAATCATCAACATTGTAATCATGATCACGATTTTGGCAGCTAAGATTAAATGAGGGTGTTTGTCGGCGATATTAACATTTAAAAAGCAGGCTCGGCTGCATATCAAATCAAGCACTTTCAGGACTAACATTCAGCCAACCACCAGGGGACGACAGAGAGTGAACTTATGTCAGAGTGACAGATAGATAGATAGATAGATAGATAGATAGATAGATAGATAAATAGATAGATAGATAGATAGATAGATAGATAGATAGATAGATAGATGGATAGATAGATGGATTATTTATTATCACAAACAAAACAAACTAAAAACAGACTAGGAACAGAAAACACTTGCACAAGGCACTAACAGCAAAACGGACAAAAAGCGCTAGCATGTGAGCTAGGAAAAAGCAACGGAATAGCGTGGAAGCTAAAGTATACAAAGTCTTTTACCACAAGCGGGGATAGCGACGTCACCTGTTGCATCAAATACGAACGAGAATCTGAGAGCGAGTAACAAAAAAGGGCAGGCTTAAATAGAGGGGATGATCAACAAGCAGGTGCGTGTGAAAAACAAAAGGCAGGCGACACAAATACGTAGCTATGACAACAGAACAAAACAGGAAGTGCCACCAGGAACTAAGGAAGACAAAATACTAATAAGATACGATACAGAAACAGAACCAAACCACAACATGACATGATCCAAGTAGCAGATCATGACACCTTATAGTCCGGGAAATACGGTATACTTTCTGTTGCATTAGCTAGCATTAGCTAGTATTTTTAACATAACATGAGGTGGTAGTTAGGTATAATGGAAGAGTGGAGTGTTTTGGCTGTCAGTGCGATGTGTTAATGATGTCTTTTGTGTTATGCCATACCTATTGTGTTAATGGTGTCTTTTGTGTAATGCCATTCCTATTGTGTTAATGGTGTCTTTTTGTAACGCCATACCTATTGTGTTAATGGTGTCTTTTGTGTAATGCCATTCCTATTGTGTTAATGGTGTCTTTTTGTAACGCCATACCTATTGTGTTAATGGTGTCTTTTGTGTTATGCCATACCTATTGTGTTAATGATGTCTTTTTGTAACGCCATACCTATTGTGTTAATGGTGTCTTTTGTGTAATGCCATTCCTATTGTGTTAATGATGTCTTTTTGTAACGCCATACCTAATGTGTTAATGGTGTCTTTTTGTAACGCCATACCTTTTGTGTCAATGATGTCTTTTTGTAACGCCATACATATTGTGTTAATGATGTCTTTTGTGTTATGCCATACCTATTGTGTTAATGTCTTTTTGCAACGCCATACCTATTGTGTTAATGATGTCTTTTGTGTTATGCCATACCTATTGTGTTAATGTCTTTTGTGTTATGCCATACCTATTGTGTTAATGATGTCTTTTTGTAACGCCATACCTATTGTGTTAATGATGTTTTTTGTATCGCCATACCTATTGTGTTAATGATGTCTTTTTGTAACGCCATACCTATTGTGTTAATGATGTCTTTTGTGTTATGCCATACCCATTGTGTTAATGATGTCTTTTTGTAACGCCATACCTATTGTGTTAATGGTGTCTTTTGTGTTATGCCATACCTATTGTGTTAATGATGTATTTTTGTAATGCCATTCCTATTGTGTTAATGATGTCTTTTGTGTTATGCCATACCTATTGTGTTAATGATGTCTTTTGTGTTATGCCATACCTTTTGTGTTAATGATATATTTTTGTATCACCATACCTATTGTGTTAATGATGTCTTTTCGTAACGCCATACCTATTGTGTTAATAATGTCTTTTGTGTTATGCCATACCTATTGTGTTAATGATGTCTTTTTGTAACGCCATACCTACTGTGTTAATGATGTCTTTTTGTAACGCCATACCTATTGTGTTAATGATGTCTTTTTGTAACGCCATACCTATTGTGTTAATTATGTCTTTTGTGTTATGCCATACCTATTGTGTTAATGATGTCTTTTTGTAACGCCATACCTATTGTGTTAATGGTGTCTTTTTGTAACGCCATACCTATTGTGTTAATGATGTCTTTTTGTAACGCCATACCTATTGTGTTAATGATGTCTTTTTGTAACGCCATACCTACTGTGTTAATGATGTCTTTTTGTAACGTCATACCTATTGTGTTAATGATGTCTTTTTGTAACGTCATACCTATTGTGTCAATGATGTCTTTTTGTAACGCCATACCCATTGTGTTAATGATGTCTTTTTGTAATGCCATACCTATTGTGTTAATGATGTCTTTTTGTAACACCATACCTATTGTGTTAATGATGTCTTTTTGTAACGCCATACCTATTGTGTTAATAATGTCTTTTGTGTTATGCCATACCTATTGTGTTAATGATGTCTTTTTGTAACGTCATACCTATTGTGTTAATAATGTCTTTTGTGTTATGCCATACCTATTGTGTTAATAATGTCTTTTTGGAACGCCATACCTATTGTGTTAATGATGTCTTTTTGTAACGTCATACCTATTGTGTTAATAATGTCTTTTGTGTTATGCCATACCTATTGTGTTAATGATGTCTTTTTGTAACGTCATACCTATTGTGTTAATAATGTCTTTTGTGTTATGCCATACCTACTGTGTTATATGTATTTTTGTAACGCCATACCTATTGTGTTAATGATGTCTTTTTGTAACGTCATACCAATTGTGTTAATGATGTCTTTTTGTAACGTCATACCTATTGTGTTAATGATGTCTTTTTGTAATGCCATACCTATTGTGTTAATGATGTCTTTTGTGTTATGCCATACCTATTGTGTTAATGATGTCTTTCTGTAATGCCATACCTATTGTGTTAATGATGTCTTTTTTAACGCCATACCTATTGTGTCAATGATGTATTTTTGTAACGCCATACCTATTGTGTTAATGATGTCTTTTGTGTTATGCCATACCTATTGTGTTAATGATGTCTTTTTGTAACGCCATACCTATTGTGTTAGTGATGTCTTTTTGTAACGCCATACCTATTGTGTTAATGATGTCTTTTTGTAACGCCATACCTATTGTGTGTGTGACTTCCTGGCAGAATGATCACTGCTGGTGAAGGTTGAAGTGTGCGTTCATCAAATGCTGTTGCACTGAGCTGTAACCCAACACTTGACACCGGTGTTCACCCTGAGCTGACTGGCCTGCACAGGAAATCTCCGTTCCCCCACCCCCACTACTCACCACACACTCCCCACCCCCACTACTCACCACACGGCTTCCACGAGCTGCTCACTATCACGGATCAGGTCTGGAGGGATTGATGCCAGGACAAAATGTAACGTGCGTTTTGTTACAACCATCTGTAGCAATGCTCACGCACATATGCATATTCAATGTCCACACTTAAGATCTCGTACCAACAGACTTTCCCACCCTAACCGCTTCAGAAGTGCATTAAAGTTAAGTAGAGTGTCATTTGTTTATATGTGATCCTTCAGCAGTGAAATCCACTCTGCAGCCACACACACACACACACACACACACACACACACACACACACACACACACACACACACACACACACACACACACACGCTCTTGTATTTCTTACCTTCTTGAGACCTGAGAAAAATGCCTCCCTCTTTAGGACCAGCTTTTCTAGATATATAAATATTTGTATTTACAACATGAATAATACATACATACCATGCAAATATAAAAAAGCTCGTTGTGAAAAACGAGTTGGAATTTCTCAAGAAAAATGTCAGATTTTCACAAGAAAAATGTGTAATGTTACTCAACGGGAGTCAAAATTTTACAAGAAAAACTGAACATGTGTGCAATATTGTCAATGCGTGGACTTTGGGGTTTGTTTTTCCAGGAGGCAAAGGAAAGTTGGCGCAGGGGAGGCGTGAATGAAGGTACATATTTATTTATTACACTAACAAACTACAAAAAAGGAAGCAAACAAAAGGCGCACACAATGGCGGAGAACAAACTTGACTACAAAAACAAAAACTAGCACAAAGGCGGGACTATGGACAAAAAAAAAAACTCAATAACTGTGACATAAAAAAAAAAACTTATGTGGCATGGGCAGGAGGGAAATTATGGACAGAATAGATTAAACAGGCATGGCATGGCATGAAGGAAGTATAGGTAAAGTCGCCAGGCTGACTACCTGGCAACTGCGGGTTTAAATAATGCGGTTGAGATTAGTGACAGGTGTGCGAGTGCAAAACGTGAGACAGGTGCGTGACATGAGGACAGGTGAAAACTAATGTGTTGCTATGGTGACAAAACAAACCAAAGTGCACAAAACTGAACATGACTAAAACAAAAGATGATCACACAGACATGACAAATATTATGACAAAAGTTGGAATTTTACTCAATAACAATCGTAACTTTGCAAGGAAAGCTAAACATTTTGGCAATTTTATGAAAAGAGTTGTACTTTTACTCGACAAAAGTCACAATTTTATGAGAACACTTTGAAATGTTGGCAATTTTGTAATAATAATCAGACTTTTACTTGGCAAAATGATGACAAAAGTCATCATTTTACTCAAAAGAGGTCACTTTTGAGTAAAAATGGCAGTATAGCTCGGTTGGTAGAGTGGCCGTGCCAGCAACTTGAGGGTTGCAGGTTCGATGCCCGCTTCCGCCATCCTAGTCACTGCCGTTGTGTCCTTGGGCAAGACACTTTACCCACCTGCTCCCAGTGCCACCCACTTTGATTTAAATGTAAAAATTAGATATTGGGTTTCACTATCTAAAGCGCTTTGAGTCACTAGAGAAAAAGCGCTATAAAAATATACTTCACTTCACGTTTTTACAAGAACAACCCAAAAAATTGGCGATATTCAGAAAAAAAGTCCGAATTTTATATGACAGATCTCACTATTATGCATGAAAGAGCTATAAGTTTAGATTCATAATTTTACAAGAAAATATCGCAATATTACAGCAACAGAAAGAATATGAGAATTTGTGCCCAATTTCATGAGAAAAAAGTTGACACATTGTGGGACAAAGACTGCTTTTTTTTTTAAATGTTCAAGTTATTACAGTATGTCTCTCTCTACATATATATATATATATATATATATATATATATATATATATATATATATATATATATATATATATATATATATATATATATAAATGTATATATCCATCCATCGCTTATTCCTTTTGGGGTTGTGGGGGGCGCTGGTGCCTATCTCATATATATATATATATATATATATATATATATATATATATATATATATATATATATATATATATATATACGATATTAGCTTTCACTGTTATGCTGATGACACCCAACTCTACATGCCCCTAAAGCTGACCAACACGCCGGACTGTAGTCAGCTGGAGGCGTGTCTTAATGAAATTAAACAATGGATGTCCGCTAACTTTTTGCAACTTAATGCCAAAAAAACGGAAATGCTGATTATCGGTCCTGCTAGACACCGACCTCTATTTAATAATACAACTTTAGCATTTGACAACCAAATAATAAAACAAGGTGACTCGGTAAAAAATCTGGGTATTATCTTCGACCCAACTCTCTCCTTTGAGTCACACATTAAAAGCGTTACTAAAACGGCCTTCTTTCATCTCCGTGATATCGCTAAAATTCGCTCCATTTTGTCCACTAAAGACGCCGAGATCATTATCCACGCGTTTGTTACGTCTCGTCTCGATTACTGTAACGTATTATTTTCGGGTCTCCCCATGTCTAGCATTAAAAGATTACAGTTGGTACAAAATGCGGCTGCTAGACTTTTGACAAGAACAAGAAAGTTTGATCACATTACGCCTGTACTGTATATACCTTTATATACATATATACATACATATATACCTATACTGTATATACCTTTATATACATATATACATACATATATACCTATACTGTATATACCTTTATATACATATATACATACATATATACCTATACTGTATATACCTTTATATACATATATACATACATGTATACCTATACTGTATATACCTTTATATACATATATACATACATATATACCTATACTGTATATACCTTTATATACATATATACATACATGTATACCTATACTGTATATACCTTTATATACATATATACATACATATATACCTATACTGTATATACCTTTATATACATATATACATACATGTATACCTATACTGTATATACCTTTATATACATATATACATACATATATACCTATACTGTATATACCTTTATATACATATATACATACATATATACCTATACTGTATATACCTTTATATACATATATACATATATACATACATATATACCTATACTTATATACTTTTATATACATATATACATACATATATACCTATACTGGCTCACCTGCACTGGCTTCCTGTGCACTTAAGATGTGACTTTAAGGTTTTACTACTTACGTATAAAATACTACACGGTCTAGCTCCATCCTATCTTGCCGATTGTATTGTACCATATGTCCCGGCAAGAAATCTGCGTTCAAAAGACTCCGGCTTATTAGTGATTCCTAGAGCCCAAAAAGAGTCTGCGGGCTATAGAGCGTTTTCCGTTCGGGCTCCAGTACTCTGGAATGCCCTCCCGGTAACAGTTCGAGATGCTACCTCAGTAGAAGCATTTAAGTCTCACCTTAAAACTCATCTGTATACTCTAGCCTTTAAATAGACCTCCTTTTTAGACCAGTTGATCTGCCGCTTCTTTTCTTTTTTTTCCTATGTCCCCCCCTCCCTTGTGAAGGGGGTCCGGTCCGATGACCATGGATGAAGTACTGGCTGTCCAGAGTCGAGACCCAGGATGGACCGCTCGCCTGTGTATCGGTTGGGGACATCTCTACGATGCTGATCCGCCTCCGCTTGAGATGGTTTCCTGTGAACTGAACTCTCGCGGCTGTGTGGGAGCCACTATGGATTGAACTTTCACAGTATCATGTTAGACCCGCTCGACATCCATTGCTTTCGGTCCCCTAGAGGGGGGGGTTGCCCACATCTGAGGTCCTCTCCAAGGTTTTTTCTCATAGTCGTAATGATTTGTGCAGTTCTTTGAGACATTTGTGATTTGGGGCTATATAAATAAACATTGATTGATTGATTGATTGATATATATATATATTTTTTTTTATTTATTTGTATTTTTCCTTGTTGATGTCTCAAGAAGGGTAGAAATACAAGAACACACACACACACACACACACACACACTGCCTTTCTAAATGAAAACACATGTGGAAGGGTAATGAGATTACATGGCTCTTTGACAAGAAAACACATCCTAGCTCAGCCGCAACACATGCAGCAGATAAAGGAATACAACTCGCAGAGAGAAGAAAGCAAAGGTACCAAAATGTATTTGCCCCATCACTTGTACCTTCAGCTTGTGAGTCCCATTATTTATAAAGCGGGGAGACAAACTCTTGACCTTGCTTTATTTGTCCATAACATTAGCTGATGCAGACACGGACAAGGACGCTCAAGGATGGAATACAAGATGGGGAAGCGGTGGAGTGCAAGTGCCGGTGGAGTGCAAATAGAATTACAGTCAAATAAAGATAGACCGTAACCTTCCACACACAACTGCATTCAACTATTTATACTTCTCTAATCGTGCCATGTGTGATGTCTGGAGGAGAGTTTTCCTGCATATTTCTACGCGCTGTCGTTAGCACGACTACCAGTGTCTGTGTTAGTATTATTAACTTACAATGGCATTATTTAGGGACCGAATGTCCCTTTGGGACAGAGGACCCTATTGAACATCTAGAGTTTTATTAAGCTGCAAGCAGCGTTTGTCGGGTCCGCCTTTGGCCGCTGCCAAGCCCTGGTCTAAGTCAGACCTACATAAAGGTCTTTGTTTCATGTCTCTACGACATTCCTAACAGAAGTTATAAGCAGTTTTGTCTGGGTTTTTTCCTAGGGGGCGCTGGAGCGCAATTGTGACTTTTGGGGTTTGTTTTTTTATTAGATGGCAATTTTCGCCAGTCCTGATGTGTGTGTAAAATTTGGTGAGTTTTGAAGCATGTTAAGGGGGTCAAATTACAGATCAGCATTTCTGGATGTTGTTGATAAATGGCTTTCGCTTTGCATAGTAGAGCTTTAACTTGCACTTTGAAGCATTTTAAAGGGGTCAAATTACAGCTCAAAGAGACAAAACTTACATTTTTTAGGTAACTTTGCGCAGGGGTTCTTTGAAGGCGCGTAAAATCCAAACCGGAGCAGTAATCAAAACTTTGTTGGACGGTTTTAATCACAAGGGTTCAATATCTCTCCTGTGCGAGTTTGAAGCTGAAACGACAAACGCACTGGGAGGAGTTTACGTTTGAAAAAGGTGACGGCTTTTTACAAAACAGGAGTCCTTTGCCATGGGCCAAGGACCCTATTGAAACTGCTGTGTTTTATTATTATTCCGCACCTACGTGCTGTAATTTGACCCCCTTAACATGCTTCAAAACTCACCAAATTTGACACACACATCAGGACTGGCAAAAATTGCGATCTAATCAAAAAACCTAACACCAAAACTCAAAATTGCGCTCTAGCGCCCACTAGGAATAAAACACAGAGAAAACTGGAAAACACGGACAAAACTGCCTGCAACTTTCAGTAGGAATGTCGTAGTGATTTGAAACAAAAACCTCTATGTAGGTCTGACTTAGACCTACATTTTATACACTGACATCCTTCAGCAAAAATCAACAGGAAGTTGGCAAAAAACCCTTCAAAACAAAAGTTTCCTAAAAAATGTCATTTTTGCCACTTTGAGCTGTAATTTGTGAATTGTGAATTATATTTATATAGCGCTTTTCTCTAGTGACTCAAAGCGCTTTACATAGTGAAACCCAATATCTAAGTTACATTTAAAGCAGTGTGGGTGGCACTGGGAGCAAGTGGGTAAAGTATCTTGCCCAAGGACACAACGGCAGTAACTAGGATGGCACAAGCGGGAATCGAACCTGCAACTCTCAAGTTGCTGGCACGGCCACTCTACCAACCGAGCTATGCCGCCCCCTTAACATGCTTCAAAACTCACCAAACTGGACACACACGTCAGGACTGGCAAAAATTGCGATCTAATCAAAAAAACCTAACACCAAAACTCAAAATTTGCGCTCTAGCGCCCCCTAGGAATAAAACACAGAGAAAACTGGAAAACACAGACAAAACTGCCTGCAACTTTCAGTAGGAATGTCGTAGTGACTTGAAACAAAAACCTCTATGTAGGTCTGACTTAGACTTAGATTTTATACACTGACATCCTTCAGCAAAAATCAACAGGAAGTTGGCAAAAAACCCTTCAAAACAAAAGTTTCCTAAAAAATGTAATTTTTGCCTCTTGCAAATGTAATTTGACCCCCTTAACATGCTTCAAAACTCACCAAACTGGACACACACATCAGGACTGGCAAAAATTGCGGTTTTAATCAAAAAACCTAACACCAAAACTCTAAATTGCGCTCTAGCGCCCCCTAGGAATAAAACATAGAGAAAACTGGCAAACACAGACAAAACTGCCTGCAACTTCCAGTAGGAATGTCGTAGAGACATGAAATAAATACCTTTATGTAGGTCTCACTTAGACCTATATTTCATATATTGACAACCCCCAGCAAAAATCAACAGGAAGTAGTGTGTGGTTCTAACTTATATCTGTCATTAGACACGTTATGGAAGTTAAAAACTACAACATTTATGATACAAAGTAGTGTACCGTTCTAACATATCTGTCATTAGACACGTTATGGAAGGTAAAAACTACATTTATGATACAAAGTAGTGTATAGTTCTAACTTATATCTGTCAGTAGACACGTTATGGAAGGTAAAAACTACAATACAGTACAAAATAGTGTGTTGTTTTAACTTATATCTGGGAAGCCCTGACTTCCCTCTCCTAAGCCAATTCCAGATATACTCGGTCCCGTCCATTGCTGCTTGCAGCTTCAATTTTGTATTGTTTCAGTTTCACATATTCCTCAATAAATCCACCAAAACAACACAGTGGCGTTTTTAAGTATGTTTAACTGATTGGAGAGCTAGCTCCCGCAACTATTAGGTCCATGGCAAAGACTTCTGTTTTGTTTAATCAGCCGTTTTACTGCCGTTTGTTTGTATTTGTTTATTTGAAGGACAATGTGCAGTTACATTAAGAAGATGGCTGAACCGTGCTAATTTCCATCTGTAGTCCTTTTATGGTGCATCTAACACCCACAATACGATTAAACATGATTGAAAATACACAACAATATAACAATTACACCATGATAAACAATTTAAAATACTGAACTTTGCGTCGATAACAGTCTGGATGGTTCGCTTCCCCTTCACCATGTCGAATATTTCTAAAAAACATTTTGAAATGTGGACTGGTCAGACCACAGAACACTTTTCCACTTCGCATCAGTCCATCTTAGATGATCTTGGGCCCAGAGAAGCCGGCAGCGTTTCTGGATGTTGTTGATAAATGGCTTTTGCTTTGCATAACAGAGCTTTAACTTGCACTTACAGATGTAGCGACGAACTGTATTTAGTGACAGTGGTTTTCTGAAGTGTTCCTGAGCCCATGTGGTGATATCCTTTAGAGATTGATGTCGGTTTTTGATACAGTGCAGTCTGAGGGATGGAAGGTCACGGTCATTCAATGTTGGTTTCCGGCCATGCCGCTTACGTGGAGTGATTTCTCCAGATTCTCTGAACCTTTTGATGATATTATGGAGCGTAGATGTTGAAATCCCTAAATTTCTTGCAATTGCACTTTGAGAAACGTTGTTCTTAAACTGTTTGACTATTTGCTCACGCAGTTGTGGACAAAGGGGTGTACCTCGCCCCATCCTTTCTTGTGAAGGACTGGTCAATTTTTGGGAAGCTGTTTTTATACCCAATCATGGCACCCACCTGTTCCCAATTAGCCTGCACACCTGTGGGATGTTCCAAATAAGTGTTTGATGAGCATGCCTCAACTTTATCAGTATTCATTGCCACCTTTCCCAACTTCTTTGTCAACAACAAAAAAATGTTTATCCGTTTGAACATGAAATATGTTGTCTTTGTAGCATATTCAACTGAATATGGGTTGAAAAGGATTTGCAAATCATTGTATTCTGTTTATATTTACATCTAACGCTATTTCCCAACTCATATGGAAACGGGGTTTGTACACAAACAATAACTTTCTGGCCATATTTCAGTGTGTAAATGTTGGTGAAAAGTGGTGAGTGACTGTCTATCCTGTGTGTGGATGATAAGAGTTAACAGTCCTATCAGCACAGCTCCTTATCTCTCGCTGATCTGTGGAAGCAATCACATTACCAGCATGAAGCAAAGCCTCCTTGACCGCATCCTCATCTTGCTACTACCACTCTTTCTTCAACTGTAACTATTATTATCTTGTCTCAATCTGCCGTGTAATGGACATTTTTTGGAGGATTAGATGGTGGACTCAACAATGCGTGTGTTTGTCTTCATGATTTGTTCAACTCTACTTGTTTTGGTTCTTGATCAACATCATTCAATTGTTTGCTTTTGATCTAAACAATTTCCCCACCGGGGTAATTTAAAATGTCAATCAAAAGTTGACATTTTCCAAGCATAAATCTGAACGAATATTGTGTGCAAGCAGTGTAACGGCATTTTGTGATGAAACATTTGTTCACTAACTGGATTGGAAATGAGTGGTGTTTAAAATCAACCAATAAAATATTTCAATGCGATTACCAAATTTCCTTGAATTGCCACAGGGTATATAGTATGTGCCTGCCTAGAATTACTGCCGGGTGAAACTCGTTTCGCAAAATATTATTTAGTGCATGTGTAGAATTTCCGCCGGGTCAAACTCGTTTCGCCAGATAATTAGCATATGCCTAGAATTTCCACCGGGTCAAACTCGTCACGTCACGAGTGACACTTCACCTGTCATCATTTTCAAAGTGGAGGAGGCTGACACGCAACAAAAAAACTCGGAGGTGCCGATGTATATTTTTTTGGGCCTTTTGTATTTCAAAAAACAAACAAAAAAATATATTAAAAAGGGAAAAGTTGGGACACCCCCGATCTGGATAAATGGACAGGAGCTCCGAGGGCCGTATTTCCTTGAATTTCCGCCGCGTATATAGTACGCGCCTGCCTAGAATTACTGCCGGGTCAAACTCGTTTCGCAAAAAAATTAGCATATGCCTAGAATTTCCACTGGGTCAAACTCGTCACGTCACGAGTGACACTTCACCTGTCATCATTTTCAAAGTGGAGGAGGCTGACACGCAACAAAAAAACTCGGAGGTGCCGGTGTATATTTTTTTGGGTCTTTTGTATTTCAAAAAACAAACAAAAAAATATCTTTAAAAGGGAAAAGTTGGGACACCCCCGATCTGGATAAATGGACAGAAGCTCCGAGGGCCGTATTTCCTTGAATTTCCGCCGCGTATATAGTACGCGCCTGCCTAGAATTACTGCCGGGTAACACTCGTTTCGCAAAAAAATTAGCATATGCCAAGAATTTCCCCAGGGTCAAACTCGTCACGTCACGAGTGACACTTCACTTGTAATCATTTTCAAAATGGAGGAGGCTGATTTCAATCATTTAAAATCGCATAAAGGGAAGAAGATTAAGAGCTATTCAGTAGGATTTTAGGTCCAAGCTATTGAATATGCTAAAAAGAACAGTAAGCCAGGCTTCGTCTTTTAGTAAAGGTTAAACCGTTTTTATCTTTTAACCTTTTTGAAGAAGTGGTGCATGCTTTTATTTCAAGTGGCCTGGACTACTGCAATGCACTTTATGCTGGCATTAGCCAAAAAGCTCTCTCCCGGTTGCAGTTAGTCCAGAAGGCGGCAGCAGGACTTTTAACAGGGGCCAGGAAACGCCAGCATAGAACCCCAATTCTTCAGAGTTTGCACTGGCTTCCTGTTCATTTTAGAATTGATTTTAAAACATTGCTGTTTGTTTTTAAATCTTTACATGGACTGGCACCTCAATATATCTCGGACCTCATCCAAATTTACATTCCTGCGCGCGCTCTGAGGTCCGAGAGCCAGTTCCAGCTCGTGGTGCCCAAGACCAGACTTAAGACCAGGGGAGACAGGGTCTTCTCTGTGGTCGGCCCTAAGCTCTGGAACACTCTGCCGCTCCATGTTCAAACTGCTTCCACAGTGGACTCTTTTAAGTCTCGTCTTAAGACCCACTTTTATTCTTTGGCTTTTAACACTACGTGAGTTGTGTGGTCCTCTGTTGTCCTCTGTGTTTTTTATACACTTTGATTTCTATTTTACTGTTTTAATTGATTTTACCCTTTAAAATAGTTTTTAATCATATTTGTTTTTATATTGTTTTTATTGGTTTTATATATATATATATATTTTTACAATTGTTTTTAACACGGCTGTGCAGCACTTTGGAAACGTTATTGTTGTTTAAATGTGCTATATAAATAAAATGGATTGGATTGGATTGTTTTATTACTATACCGTAGCTGCGTGTGTCAAATATGAGTCATTAAATGACTCCCGCCTCCTGGTGGTAGAGGGCGCTAGTGATCCTTCTTGCGACTACTCGGCTGCAGAAGAAGTGACAACAAGCAGCAAGAGTTTATTTTTTCCTCTCGCTTGCACTTTTAACATGGAGGATTACATATCTAAAATAAAACAGTTTTCTAAACTGGACTTTCAATCAAAGCAGGAGGTAATAAAGGAAGATCTGCATCGAGACAGAGAGACTTTTAAAACTGAAGAAAGATAAGGAAGACTTCTATAAACAAGTTATCGATGCTTTTGATCAGAAGGAGCTGCGCATGGACTTCATTTATAAGTAAAGGTAAGACCATAATAAGGTTTTTTTTAATTAAATGTGCTTTTCATGATGGTATCCTTACATCACACTCAAATTTATAAGCGCAGGCCTAAATTTACCGCATGCCTTTGGTAAACGCCTGGGAGAGAAGAGGTTTTAAATTAATTAGCGCCCCGGCGGCAATTCAAGGAAATACGGTAATCGCATTGTCCATTTTAAACTCAACATATATATTGCCAAAAGTATTTGGCCACCCATCCAACTGATCAGAATCAGGTGACCTAATCACTTGGCCCGGTGTATCAAATCAAGCACTTAAGCATGGAGACTGTTTCTACAAACATTTGTGAAAGAATGGGCCGCTTTCTGTGAGTTCGAGTGTGGAAGTGTCATAGGATGTCACCTGTGCAACAAATCAAGTCAACTTTTCTCGCTCCTAAATATTCCAAAGTCAACTGTTGGCTTTATTATAAGAAAATGGAAGAGTTTGGGAACAACAGCAACTCAGCCACCAAGTGGTAGGCCAGGTAAACTGACGTAGCTCAGCAAAGAGTTCGCTGACTTTCTGCAGTCAGTTGTTACAGAGCTCCAAACTTCATGTCACCTTCC
Organism: Nerophis ophidion; assembly: GCF_033978795.1. NCBI lineage: Eukaryota > Metazoa > Chordata > Actinopteri > Syngnathiformes > Syngnathidae > Nerophis > Nerophis ophidion. Next base: position 75,828,698 of record NC_084617.1, read on the forward strand.
AATTAGCCCACGTACAGTACGCAGAGAGCTTCGTGGAATGGGTTTCCATGGCCGAGCAGCTGCATCTAAGCCATACATCACCAAGTCTAATGCAAAGTGTGGGATGCAGTGTTGTAAAGGACGTCACCACTGGACTGGAGACGCCTTCTCTGGACTGATGAATCATGCTTTTCCGTCTGGAAATCTGATAGACCAGTCTATTATGTTAGATCCACTATGGACTGGACTCTCACTATTATGTTAGATCCACTATGGACTGGACTCTCACTATTATGTTAGATCCACTATGGACTGGACTCTCACTATTATGTTAGATCCACTATGGACTGGACTCTCACTATTATGTTGGATCCACTATGGACTGGACTCTCACTATTATGTTAGATCCACTATGGACTGGACTCTTACACTATTATGTTAGATCCACTATGGACTGGACTTTCACTATTATGTTAGATCCACTATGGACTGGAGCCTCAGACTATTATGTTAGATCCACTATGGACTGGACTCTCACTATTATGTTAGTTCCACTATGGACTGGACTCTCACACTATTATGTTAGATCCACTATGGACTGGACTCTCACTATTATGTTAGATCCACTATGGACTGGACTCTCACTATTATGTTAGATCCACTATGGACTGGCGTCTCACTGTTATGTTAGATCCACTATGGACTGGACATCACACTATTATGTTAGATCCACTATGGACTGGACTCACACTATTATGTTAGATCCACTTTGGACTTGACTCACACTATTAAGTTAGATCCACTATGGACTGGACTCACACTATTATGTTAGATCCACTATGGACTGGACTCACACTATTATGTTAGATCCACTATAGACTGGACTCTCACTATTATGTTAGATCCACTATGGACTGGACTATCACTATTATGTTAGATCCACTATGGACTGGACTCTCACTATTATGTTAGATCCACTATGGACTGGACTCTCACTATTATGTTAGATCCACTATGGACTGGACTCACACTATTATGTTAGATCCACTATGGACTAGACTCGCACAATATTATGTTAGATCCACTATGGACTGGACTCTCACTAGTAGGTTAGATCCACTATAGACTGGACTCTCACTATTATGTTAGATCCACTATGGACTGGACTCTCACTATTATGTTAGATCCACTATAGACTGGACTCTCACTATTATGTTAGATCCACTATGGACTGGACTCTCACTATTATGTTAGATCCACTATGGACTGGACTCTCACTATTATGTTAGATCCACTATAGACTGGACTCTCACTATTATGTTAGATCCACTATGGACTGGACTATCACTATTATGTTAGATCCACTATGGACTGGACTCTCACTATTATGTTAGATCCACTATGGACTGGACTCTCACTATTATGTTAGATCCACTATGGACTGGACTCACACTATTATGTTAGATCCACTATGGACTAGACTCGCACAATATTATGTTAGATCCACTATGGACTGGACTCTCACTATTATGTTAGATCCACTATAGACTGGACTCTCACTATTATGTTAGATCCACTATGGACTGGACTCTCATTATTATGTTAGATCCACTATAGACTGGACTCTCACTATTATGTTAGATCCACTATGGACTGGACTCTCACTATTATGTTAGATCCACTATAGACTGGACTCTCACTATTATGTTAGATCCACTATGGACTGGACTCTCATTATTATGTTAGATCCACTATAGACTGGACTCTCACTATTATGTTAGATCCACTATGGACTGGACTCTCACTATTATGTTAGATCCACTATGGACTGGACTCTCACACTATTATGTTAGATCCACTATGGACTGGACTCTCACTATTATGTTAGATCCACTATGGACTGGCGTCTCACTGTTATGTTAGATCCACTATGGACTGGACATCACACTATTATGTTAGATCCACTATGGACTGGACTCACACTATTATGTTAGATCCACTATGGACTGGACTCACACTATTAAGTTAGATCCACTATGGACTGGACTCACACTATTATGTTAGATCCACTATGGACTGGACTCACACTATTATGTTAGATCCACTATAGACTGGACTCTCACTATTATGTTAGATCCACTATGGACTGGACTCTCACTATTATGTTAGATCCACTATGGACTGGACTCTCACTATTATGTTAGATCCACTATGGACTGGACTATCACTATTATGTTAGATCCACTATGGACTGGACTCTCACTATTATGTTAGATCCACTATGGACTGGACTCTCACTATTATGTTAGATCCACTATGGACTGGACTCACACTATTATGTTAGATCCATTATGGACTAGACTCGCACAATATTATGTTAGATCCACTATGGACTGGACTCTCACTAGTAGGTTAGATCCACTATAGACTGGACTCTCACTATTATGTTAGATCCACTATAGACTGGACTCTCACTATTATGTTAGATCCACTATGGACTGGACTCTCATTATTATGTTAGATCCACTATAGACTGGACTCTCACTATTATGTTAGATCCACTATGGACTGGACTCTCACTATTATGTTAGATCCACTATGGACTGGACTCTCACACTATTATGTTAGATCCACTATGGACTGGACTCTCACTATTATGTTAGATCCACTATGGACTGGCGTCTCACTGTTATGTTAGATCCACTATGGACTGGACATCACACTATTATGTTAGATCCACTATGGACTGGACTCACACTATTATGTTAGATCCACTATGGACTGGACTCACACTATTAAGTTAGATCCACTATGGACTGGACTCACACTATTATGTTAGATCCACTATGGACTGGACTCACACTATTATGTTAGATCCACTATGGACTGGACTCACACTATTATGTTAGATCCACTATGGACTGGACTCTCACTAGTATGTTAGATCCACTATGGACTGTACTCTCACTATTATGTTAGATCCACTATGGACTGTACTCTCACTATTATGTTAGATCCACTATGGACTGGACTCTCACTATTATGTTAGATCCACTATGGACTGGACTCTCACTATTATGTTAGATCCACTATGGACTGGACTCTCACTATCCACTATGGACTGGACTCTCACTATTGTGTTAGATCCACTATGGACTGGACTCGCACACTATTATGTTAGATCCATTATGGACTGGACTCACACTATTATGTTAGATCCACTATGGACTGGACTCTCACTATTATGTTAGTTCCACTATGGACTGGACTCTCACACTATTATGTTAGATCCACTATGGACTGGACTCTCACTATTATGTTAGATCCACTATGGACTGGACTCTCACTATTATGTTAAATCCACTATAGACTGGACTCTCACTATTATGTTGGATCCACTAAGGACTGGACTCTCACTATTATGTTAGATCCACTATGGACTGGACTCTCACACTATTATGTTGGATCCACTATGGACTGGACTCACACTATTATGTTAGATCCACTATGGACTGGACTCTCACTATTATGTTAGATCCACTATGGACTGGACTCTCACTATTATGTTAGATCCACTATGGACTGGACTCACACTATTATGTTAGATCCACTATAGACTGGACTCTCACTATTATGTTAGATCCACTATGGACTGGACTCACACTATTATGTTAGATCCACTATAGACTGGACTCTCACTATTATGTTAGATCCACTATGGACTGGCGTCTCACTGTTATGTTAGATCCACTATGGACTGGACATCACACTATTATGTTAGATCCACTATGGACTGGACTCACACTATTATGTTAGATCCACTTTGGACTTGACTCACACTATTAAGTTAGATCCACTATGGACTGGACTCACACTATTATGTTAGATCCACTATGGACTGGACTCACACTATTATGTTAGATCCACTATAGACTGGACTCTCACTATTATGTTAGATCCACTATGGACTGGACTATCACTATTATGTTAGATCCACTATGGACTGGACTCTCACTATTATGTTAGATCCACTATGGACTGGACTCTCACTATTATGTTAGATCCACTATGGACTGGACTCACACTATTATGTTAGATCCACTATGGACTAGACTCGCACAATATTATGTTAGATCCACTATGGACTGGACTCTCACTAGTAGGTTAGATCCACTATAGACTGGACTCTCACTATTATGTTAGATCCACTATGGACTGGACTCTCACTATTATGTTAGATCCACTATGGACTGGACTCTCACTATTATGTTAGATCCACTATGGACTGGACTCTCACTATTATGTTAGATCCACTATGGACTGGACTCTCACTATTATGTTAGATCCACTATGGACTGGACTCACACTATTATGTTAGATCCACTATGGACTAGACTCGCACAATATTATGTTAGATCCACTATGGACTGGACTCTCACTAGTAGGTTAGATCCACTATAGACTGGACTCTCACTATTATGTTAGATCCACTATGGACTGGACTCTCACTATTATGTTAGATCCACTATAGACTGGACTCTCACTATTATGTTAGATCCACTATGGACTGGACTCTCACTATTATGTTAGATCCACTATGGACTGGACTCTCACTATTATGTTAGATCCACTATAGACTGGACTCTCACTATTATGTTAGATCCACTATGGACTGGACTATCACTATTATGTTAGATCCACTATGGACTGGACTCTCACTATTATGTTAGATCCACTATGGACTGGACTCTCACTATTATGTTAGATCCACTATGGACTGGACTCACACTATTATGTTAGATCCACTATGGACTAGACTCGCACAATATTATGTTAGATCCACTATGGACTGGACTCTCACTATTATGTTAGATCCACTATAGACTGGACTCTCACTATTATGTTAGATCCACTATGGACTGGACTCTCATTATTATGTTAGATCCACTATAGACTGGACTCTCACTATTATGTTAGATCCACTATGGACTGGACTCTCACTATTATGTTAGATCCACTATAGACTGGACTCTCACTATTATGTTAGATCCACTATGGACTGGACTCTCATTATTATGTTAGATCCACTATAGACTGGACTCTCACTATTATGTTAGATCCACTATGGACTGGACTCTCACTATTATGTTAGATCCACTATGGACTGGACTCTCACACTATTATGTTAGATCCACTATGGACTGGACTCTCACTATTATGTTAGATCCACTATGGACTGGCGTCTCACTGTTATGTTAGATCCACTATGGACTGGACTCACACTATTATGTTAGATCCACTATGGACTGGACTCACACTATTAAGTTAGATCCACTATGGACTGGACTCACACTATTATGTTAGATCCACTATAGACTGGACTCTCACTATTATGTTAGATCCACTATGGACTGGCGTCTCACTATTATGTTAGATCCACTATGGACTGGACTCACACTATTATGTTAGATCCACTATGGACTGGACTCACACTATTAAGTTAGATCCACTATGGACTGGACTCACACTATTATGTTAGATCCACTATAGACTGGACTCTCACTATTATGTTAGATCCACTATGGACTGGACTCTCACTATTATGTTAGATCCACTATGGACTGGACTCTCACTATTATGTTAGATCCACTATGGACTGGACTCTCACTATTATGTTAGATCCACTATAGACTGGACTCTCACTATTATGTTAGATCCACTATGGACTGGACTATCACTATTATGTTAGATCCACTATGGACTGGACTCTCACTATTATGTTAGATCCACTATGGACTGGACTCTCACTATTATGTTAGATCCACTATGGACTGGACTCACACTATTATGTTAGATCCATTATGGACTAGACTCGCACACTATTATGTTAGATCCACTATAGACTGGACTCTCACTATTATGTTAGATCCACTATAGACTGGACTCTCACTATTATGTTAGATCCACTATGGACTGGACTCTCATTATTATGTTAGATCCACTATAGACTGGACTCTCACTATTATGTTAGATCCACTATGGACTGGACTCTCACTATTATGTTAGATCCACTATGGACTGGACTCTCACACTATTATGTTAGATCCACTATGGACTGGACTCTCACTATTATGTTAGATCCACTATGGACTGGCGTCTCACTGTTATGTTAGATCCACTATGGACTGGACATCACACTATTATGTTAGATCCACTATGGACTGGACTCACACTATTATGTTAGATCCACTATGGACTGGACTCACACTATTAAGTTAGATCCACTATGGACTGGACTCACACTATTATGTTAGATCCACTATGGACTGGACTCACACTATTATGTTAGATCCACTATGGACTGGACTCACACTATTATGTTAGATCCACTATGGACTGGACTCTCACTAGTATGTTAGATCCACTATGGACTGTACTCTCACTATTATGTTAGATCCACTATGGACTGTACTCTCACTATTATGTTAGATCCACTATGGACTGGACTCTCACTATTATGTTAGATCCACTATGGACTGGACTCTCACTATTATGTTAGATCCACTATGGACTGGACTCTCACTATCCACTATGGACTGGACTCTCACTATTGTGTTAGATCCACTATGGACTGGACTCGCACACTATTATGTTAGATCCATTATGGACTGGACTCACACTATTATGTTAGATCCACTATGGACTGGACTCTCACTATTATGTTAGTTCCACTATGGACTGGACTCTCACACTATTATGTTAGATCCACTATGGACTGGACTCTCACTATTATGTTAGATCCACTATGGACTGGACTCTCACTATTATGTTAAATCCACTATAGACTGGACTCTCACTATTATGTTGGATCCACTATGGACTGGACTCTCACTATTATGTTAGATCCACTATGGACTGGACTCTCACACTATTATGTTGGATCCACTATGGACTGGACTCACACTATTATGTTAGATCCACTATGGACTGGACTCTCACTATTATGTTAGATCCACTATGGACTGGACTCTCACTATTATGTTAGATCCACTATGGACTGGACTCACACTATTATGTTAGATCCACTATAGACTGGACTCTCACTATTATGTTAGATCCACTATGGACTGGACTCACACTATTATGTTAGATCCACTATAGACTGGACTCTCACTATTATGTTAGATCCACTATGGACTGGACTCACACTATTATGTTAGATCCACTATAGACTGGACTCTCACTATTATGTTAGATCCACTATGGACTGGACTCACACTATTATGTTAGATCCACTATGGACTGGACTCACACTATTATGTTAGATCCACTATGGACTGGACTCTCACTAGTATGTTAGATCCACTATGGACTGTACTCTCACTATTATGTTAGATCCACTATGGACTGTACTCTCACTATTATGTTAGATCCACTATGGACTGGACTCTCACTATTATGTTAGATCCACTATGGACTGGACTCTCACTATTATGTTAGATCCACTATGGACTGGACTCTCACTATCCACTATGGACTGGACTCTCACTATTGTGTTAGATCCACTATGGACTGGACTCGCACACTATTATGTTAGATCCATTATGGACTGGACTCACACTATTATGTTAGATCCACTATGGACTGGACTCTCACTATTATGTTAGTTCCACTATGGACTGGACTCTCACACTATTATGTTAGATCCACTATGGACTGGACTCTCACTATTATGTTAGATCCACTATGGACTGGACTCTCACTATTATGTTAAATCCACTATAGACTGGACTCTCACTATTATGTTGGATCCACTATGGACTGGACTCTCACTATTATGTTAGATCCACTATGGACTGGACTCTCACACTATTATGTTGGATCCACTATGGACTGGACTCACACTATTATGTTAGATCCACTATGGACTGGACTCTCACTATTATGTTAGATCCACTATGGACTGGACTCTCACTATTATGTTAGATCCACTATGGACTGGACTCACACTATTATGTTAGATCCACTATAGACTGGACTCTCACTATTATGTTAGATCCACTATGGACTGGACTCACACTATTATGTTAGATCCACTATAGACTGGACTCTCACTATTATGTTAGATCCACTATGGACTGGACTCACACTATTATGTTAGATCCACTATAGACTGGACTCTCACTATTATGTTAGATCCACTATGGACTGGACTCACACTATTATGTTAGATCCACTATAGACTGGACTCTCACTATTATGTTAGATCCACTATGGACTGGACTATCACTATTATGTTAGATCCACTATGGACTGGACTCTCACTATTATGTTAGATCCACTATGGACTGGACTCTCACTATTATGTTAGATCCACTATGGACTGGACTCTCACTATTATGTTAGATCCACTATGGACTGGACTCTCACTATTATGTTAGATCCACTATGGACTGGACTCTCACTATCATAACCTTAGCCTGACTCACATTTGTTGCTTCCAGTCCAATCCCTCACTGGTGTGTCAATATTCTGCATGACTTAGTTCTGTGTAAAAAGCCGAGGCAGCTTTGCAGTATTTTGTCCTGCAGCAAAAGCCACATGATGAATAAAATAATTGCAAGGTGGTTAAGTGTAATGTACAACGTTGCTGTTATCATCATTAATGTGCTGCTTGTATTGTTTCCATAATTACTGACAGTATGCACTTGCTCACCCCGCTTCCTCGGGTGATATTTAAAAGGAGGAGTTATGTCCCTGCAAGCGGGGGCTGATGCCAACATTGCCTGACTTGCATGCTAATTAGAGGCCGACTAACAGCAACACAACAAGATGTATTAGAAGAGCAGGGGGGGATGTTTTTTTTTTGTTTTTTTTCCGAGCGGAGGGTGACCTGATGGAGGCTGTGCAGGACATGCAGACACACAAACACCGCCTGGGGTTGGAGACTTTAGCCCCGCCGATGTGGACGTGGAGGCGGCGGCACTAGCCACACTCTCCTTGCTGGATGGGGTCCATAATGTGTCTGTTCCTCATCTGATCCGAGCCCATTTAGACTGGGCCGCTTTGCCGATTCCAGGTAAATGTACCTGAGTGATAGTGATGTACTCACGGCTACTGTACATTCATCATCATATTGCTGCGTGTATTCTTGCATTCTATACACCCCGTTTCCATATGAGTTGGGAAATTGTGTTAGATGTAAATATAAACAGAATACAATGATTTGCAAATCCTTTTCAAGCCATATTTAGTTGAATACTGTGATGAGGTGGCAACTTGTCCAGGGTGTACCCTGCCTTCCACCCGATTGTAGCTGAGATAGGCGCCAGCGCCCCCCGCGACCCCGAAAGGGAATAAGCGGTAGAAAATGGATGGATGGATGGATGGATTCAGTTGAATATGCTACAAAGGGGGGGCGGTATAGCTCGGTTGGTAGAGTGGCCGTGTCAGCAACTTGAGGGTTGCAGGTTCGATTCCCGCTTGTGCCATCCTAGTTACTGCCGTTGTGTCCTTGGGCAAGACACTTTACCCACCTGCTCCCAGTGCCACCCACACTGGTTTAAATGTAACTTAGATATTGGGTTTCACTATGTAAAGCGCTTTGAGTCACTTGAGAAAAGCGCTATATAAAATATCATTCACTACAAAGACAACATATTTGATGTTCAAACTGAGAAACATTTATTTTTTTTGTGCAAATAATCATCCATCCATCCATTTTCTACCACTTATTCCCTTTCAGGGTCGCTGGGGGCGCTGGCGCCTATCTCAGCTACAATCGGGCGGAAGGCAGGGTACACCCTGGACAAGTCGCCACCTCATCGCAGGGCCAACACAGATAGACAGACAACATTCACACTCACATTCACACACTAGGGACCATTTAGTGTTGCCAATCAACCTATCCCCAGGTGCATGTCTTTTGGAAGTGGGAGGGGCCTATCCCCAGGTAAATGTCTTTGGAGGTGGGAGGGGCCTATCCCCAGGTGCATGTCTTTGGAGGTGGGAGGAAGCCGGAGTACCCGGAGGGAACCCACGCATTCACGGGGAGAACATGCAAACTCCACACAGAAAGATCCCGAGCCAGGATTTGAACCCAGAACTGCAGGAGCTTCGTATTGTGAGGCAGACGCACTAACCCCTCTGCCACCGTGAAGCCCGTTCAAACTCATAAACATGTTTATTTTTGCAGATAATCATTAGTTTTAGAATTTGATGCTAGCAAAATGTGACAAAGAAGTTGGGAAAGGTGGCAATAAATACTGATAAAGTTGAGGAATGCTCATCAAACACTTATTTGGAACATCCCACAGGTGTGCAGGCTAATTGGGAACAGGTGGGTGCCATGATTGGGTATAAAAGCAACTTCCATGAAATGCTAAGTAATTCACAAACAAGGATGGGGCGAGGGTCACCAATTTGTAAGCAAATTGTCGAACAGTTTTAGAAAAACATTTTTCAACGAGCTATTGCAAGGAATTTAGGGATTTTACCATCTACGGTCCGTAAAATCATCAAAAGGTTCCGAGAATCTGGAGAAATCACTGCACGTACGCAACGATATTACAGACCTTTGACCCTTCAGGCAGTACTGCATCAAAAACCAACATCAGTGTGTAAAGGATATCACCACATGTGCTCAGGAACACTTCAAAAAAACCACTGCCAGTAACTACAGTTGGTCGCTACATCTGTAAGTGCAAGTTAAAACTCTACTCAGCAAAGCAAAACCCATTTATTAACAACACCCAGAAACGGGCCCGAGCTCATCTAAGATGGACTGATGCAAAGTGGAAAAGTGTTCTGTGGTCTGACGAGTCCACATTTCAAATTATATTTGGAAACTGTGGACGTGGTGTCCTCCGGAACAAAGAGGAAAATAACCGTCCGGATTGTTATAGGCGCAAAGTTCAAAAGCCAGCATGTGTGATGGTATGGGGGTGTATTAGTGCCCAAGGCATGGGTAACTTACACATCTGTGAAGGCACCATTAATGCTGACTTGTTCACACAGGTTTTGGAGCAACATATGCTGTCATCCAAGCAACGTTATCATGGACGCCCCTGCTTATTTCAGCAACACAATGCTTCGTAAGAAAAGAGTGTGGGTAATTTCCTGGCCCGCCTGCAGTCCAGACCTGTCCCCCATCTAAAATGTGTGGCGCATTATGAAGCGTAAAATACGACAACAAGACCTCGGACTGTTGAACGACTGAAGCTCTACATAAAACAAGAATGGGAAAGAATTCCACTTTCAAAGCTTCAACAATTAAGTTCCCAAACGTTTATTGAGTGTTGTTAAAAGAAAAGGTGATGTAACACAGTGGTGAACATGCCCTTTCCCAACTACTTTGGCACGTGTTGCAGACATGAAATTCTAAAGTTAATTTTTTGCAAAAAATAAATAAAGTTTATGAGTATGAACATCAAATATGTTGTCTTTGTAGTGCATTCAACTGAATATGGCTTGAAAAGGATTCACAAATCATTGTATTCTGTTTATATTTACATCTAACACAATTTCCCAACTCATATAGAAACGGGGTTTGTACATTTCCTGGTACATCCCTAAACAGGCTACTCTCCTACATGGGATAGAAGATGTGAGGACACAGTGCTGGTTATTAAATAGTTCATCTTGTCTGTATAAATATCCACCAGCCCGAGTCTATTGGATCTCTCGCTGCCGGAGTGTTGCACATCATTGTGCACGTGCACGTGCACATCATTGTGCACGTGCACGTGCAGTCAAAGTCATCAACCAAACATCCACTAATCACTTGCCAGCAGAGGATAAATCTATTATCAGCTATTTTTGTCCTGACTTTCTGCATGCAGTGAGCATTTGCATGTTGGCCTCTGAGTGTGTGTGCGTGTGTGTGTGTGTGTGTGTGTGTGTGTGTGTGTGTGTGTGTGTGTGTGTGTGTGTGCGTGCGTGCATGAGAAAGATCTGCAATGCAGTCAGGATGTCTGCTTTTAGCCAACAGTTGTGGGCTGATTAACTTTGACAAGCTGCCTCTCAGACCGACCACAACACAAGCGGCAGGAAAACCAGCATTTCAACCGCAGGACAGTCTCCACCACGCAGGCCTGCTCTCACTGGGTTTTGTCCTTCACAATCGAATAACTGTATGAAATACAGCGATTACCGAGCCGTTCAGGCACGAGAGCTTTGTTTCAAACCTGGTTCACAATGTTTACACCAGGGGTCGGCAAGCCAAAACCTTGAAAGAGCCATATTGGACCAAGAATACAAAAACCTGGAGTCTGGAGCTGCTAAAAATGAAAAGTCTTATATAAATGTTATAATGAAGGCAACACGTGGTTTAAGTGTCTAAATTAGCTATAATAGCCTACTATCAAAATTACTTTTAAAGTCTTGTATAAGTGTTGTAGTAAAGGCAACACATGATGTAAGTGTCAATATTAGCCTACTATTAAAATGACTTTAAAAGTCTTATATAAAAGTTATAATGAAGGCAACACATGATGTAAGTGTCTATATTAGCTATAATAGCCTACTATCAAAATGACATTAAAAGTCGTATCCATATGTGTTATAATGAAGGCAACACATGATGTAAGTGTCTATGTTAGCTATATTAGCCTACTATTAAAATGACTTTAAAAGTATTATATAATTGTTATAATAAAGGCAACACATGATGTAAGTGTCTATATTAGCTATAATAGCCTACTATCAAAATGACTTTAAAAGTATTTATAAGTGTTATAATGAAGGCAACACATGATGTAAGTGTCTATGTTAGCCTACTATTAAAATGACTTTAAAAGTATTATATAATTGTTATAATAAAGGCAACACATGATGTAAGTGTCTATATTAGCCTACTATTAAAATGACTTTAAAAGTATTATATAAGTGTTATAATGAAGGCAACACATGATGTAAGTGTCTATGTTAGCCTACTATTAAAATGACTTTAAAAGTATTATATAATTGTTATAATGAAGGCAACACATGATGTAAGTGTCTATGTTAGCTATATTAGCCTACTATTAAAATGACTTTAAAAGTATTATATAATTGTTATAATAAAGGCAACACATGATGTAAGTGTCTATATTAGCTATAATAGCCTACTATCAAAATGACTTTAAAAGTATTTATAAGTGTTATAATGAAGGCAACACATGATGTAAGTGTCTATATTAGCTATAATAGCCTACTATCAAAATGACATTAAAAGTCTTATATAAGTGTTATAATGAAGGCAACACATGATTTAAGTGTGTATATTAGCTATAACAGCCTACTATCAAAATAACTTTAAAAGTTTTATATAAGTGTTATAATGAAGACAACACATGATGTAAGTGTCTATATTAGCTATTATAGCCTACTATCAAAATGACTTTAAAAGTCATATATAAGTGTTATAATGAAGACAACACATGATGTAAGTGTCTATATTAGCCTACTATTAAAATGACTTTAAAAGTCTTATATAAGTGTTATAATGAAGGCAACACATGATTTAAGTGTCTATATTAGCTATAATAGCCTCCTTTCAAAATTAATTTAAAAGGTTGAAAATATACTTCTTGTTTCGTGCCTTGAACCGGAACTATAAGTGTCGGTAGCGTTTCTGTTCGAAATGTTTTTTCAATCATATGTCCAAGTAACAAATTGTAACAATTCGTACTAACGAAATCATCCCATGTGTGATGTCTGTGGGAGTGTTGTCATGCATGTCTGTACATGCGATCGTAGAAATAACCATGCTAACAAGTTGATGCAGTTAAGTGTCTGTGTTAGTATTATTAACTTACAATGGCATTCTTTTTGTATCGTTTCAGTTTCCTAAATGCACCGATACGTCAGCGTGGAGTTAGTCTGTTTAGCTGACTGGAAAGCTAGCTTCCGCAACTAATAGGTCCATGACAATGACTTCTGTTTTGTTTGATCAGCCGTTTTACTGCTGTGTTGCAATCACCGTTTTGAAACAATTAAGGTATGTAAATAAACATTTGCAAAATCTTTGGTCCCGGTATATACCTGAGGCTTATATTCCAGTGTGGCTAATATATGTAAAAACATTTATTTGTTCTAAAATTGGTTGGGTGAGGCTTAAATACCAGTGTGCTCGATAGCCCAGGAAATACGGTGACACAGATTAAAATAATTTCATCACAACCAGGGCCGCTAATTTTTCACTTACTGTATTTCCTTGAATTGCCGCCGAGGCGCTAATTAATTTTAAAACCTCTTCTCACTCTGGTGCTTACCAACAGCATGCGGTAAATTTAGGCCTGCGCTTATAAATTTGAGTGTGATGTAAGGATACAATCATGAAAAGCACATTTAATAAAAAAAAATGTTATTATGGTCTTACTTTTACTTATAAATGAAGTCCATGCGCACTTGTTTATAGAAGTCTTCCTTATCTTTCTTCAGTTTTAAAAGTCTCTCTGTCTCGATGGAGATCTTCCTTTATTACCGCCTGCTTCGATTGAAAGTCCAGTTTAGAAAACGGTTTTATTTTAGATATGTAATCCTCCATGTTAAAAGTGCAAGCGAGAGGAAAAAATAATCGATCGCCGCTCACTCTTGCTGCTTGTTGTCACTTCTTCTGCAGCCGAGTAGTTGCAAGAAGGATCACTAGCGCCCTCTACCACCAGGAGGCGGGAGTCATTTAATGACTCATATTTGACACACGCAGCTACGGTATATAAATAAAACATAGCTGCTTACTGTTCTTTTTAGCATATTCAATAGCTTGGACCTTAAATCCTACTGAATAGCACTTAATCTTCTTCCCTTTATGCCATTTCAAATGATTGAAATCAGCCTCCTTCATTTTGAAAATGATGACAGGTGAAGTGTCACTCGTGACGTGACGAGTTTGACCCTGTGGAAATTTTAGGCATATGCTAATAAAAATAATATTTTGCGAAACGAGTTTGACCCGGCAGTAATTCTAGGCAGGCGCATACTATATACTCGGCGGCAATTCAAGGAAATACGGTACTCTATATAAAATAATGTTTTATATACATTTTTAATCAAACTTGAATTTAATTTAATGTTTGTTTTGTACTAGAATTAATGGAAAATAAATGTGTTGATTTATTTCTAATGCGAAGTAAGAAATTTAACATTAATTCAAGAAAATTAGCAAACTTTCCTGAAACAACTTCAACCGGGAATCGAACGCCGCATGACTGCCTTACAAAACCAGCACTAACACTGCGGGCCACAGTACAGAACATTCTGAATGAGCAGAAAGTGTCATTATATTCCCATCAGTGACGCAGGAAGGGGTTAGGAATACATTACAGTAAAAAATGTCAATTGAAGCACCACACTATTATTTAATTGACATTTAACATGTTTTTCTTCACGCAAAACCGGGCAGCACGGAGCTCTAAGCAAGGCATGTGATCAACATATGAATGATGATAAACATCCATGGCAACTATACAGTTCTTGGTTAGTAAAAGATAGTCTTTGTACGCGTTTGTCACAAACTGCTTGGCTGGTTTTGAGTTGATTTCCTTTGTTTAGTATTCTTCTTGACTAACGCTCTTACTTTTGTTCTACCTCCTAATTTGTTCTGCAGTCTTTTTCCCACTGCTTCTGATTAGTTCTTTTTTTTCCATTCTACTTAAGAAATAAAAGCTTTTTAGCTGCATGGGTCACGCCAGACCCATGGCGAGCCAAAGTTTCTTTTATAAAAGGTTGTCAGGGTGTGAAGACTCTTCTTCGGCATTGTAATGCCGGTGTGGTTTTCCCGTGGATGCGTCGAAGCAGAACACAGCATAGGTAAGATAAAGGGTATTTAATAACAAAAGTCTATGAACAAAAATACTGGTGTAAAGAGAAAAAAGTAAACAAAAGACGCTAGCGTGAAAGCTAGGCTAAAACAAGGAAAACTAGAACTTGGTACGAGGACACAAAAGAGTAAACAAAACATTTAGCATGAAAGCTAGACAATAAAGTGGCTTGGCGTGAGAGCTAGCGAGAAAATACATACGAATGATGAGTCGTCACTGATGCGCGTGGGCAAATTAGGATCCGAGAATGAGTGAACAGAAAAGGTGAGCTTAAATAGGAGGGTGATAATTATTAGCAGGTGTGCGGGGCGAGACTAACAGGTGGACTGATGTGTAACCATAGTGATGGATAAAAACAGGAAATAAACGGGTCAGACAGAGAATGAAAAAACAAACACGTGAAGATCTGAGCAGCAGATCGCAACAGTATTCCCCCCCAACAAAAGACAGATACCAGATGTCTTAAAAAACAAACAAAACTTGAACCCCCTCCCCAAAACCAGAAAGTTCACAAACGAAGGGAGGGCGGAGGGAGGCCACGGTGGAGGGTCGCCAGATCGCATGTCCCCGAATCCACCGAGGACACATCATGTGGCGGCGGCGGGTGGAACGCTGCTGCCGAAAAAGTTTTGGCGGGCGACCTCGAAAAGGCCACATTAGTGGCCGCCTCGCAGGATGAGGTGCCCGGCGAGGCGGACGACCCGGGCACGGCCACATCCGTGGCCGACATGGAGGAGGGAGTATCTGGCGAGGAGGATGACCTCGCAGAGGCCACGCCCGTGGTCGACGTGGTGGACGACGCCTCAGCACCGAAATCCCAGCAGGCTTGGAAGCAGCAGACGAGGGTGCGGGGACTGCAGCCAAAGCAGGCCCGAGTGCAGCTGGCGAGGATGATGCGGGTGCTGCAGCCGAAGAAGGCGTCGGAGGCGGCCTGGGAGCCGCAGGAGTCGTCGGAGGCGGCCTGGGAGCCGCAGGAGTCGTCGGAGGCGGCCTGGGAGCCGCAGGAGTCGTCGGAGGCGGCCTGGGAGCCGCAGGAGTCGTCGGAGGCGGCCTGGGAGCCGCAGGAGTCGTCGGAGGCGGCCTGGGAGCCGCAGGAGTCGTCGGAGGCGGCCTGGGAGCCGCAGGAGTCGTCGGTGGTGCTGGTGTGGGCTCCAGCCCCGTCGTCGACGCTGGTGTGGGCTCCAGCCCCGTCGTCGACGCTGGTGTGGGCTCCAGCCCCGTCGTCGACGCTGGTGTGGGCTCCAGCCCCGTCGTCGACGCTGGTGTGGGCTCCAGCCCCGTCGTCGACGCTGGTGTGGGCTCCAGCTCTGGAGCTGTTGCTGGAGTCGGCTCCAGCTCTGGAGCTGTTGCTGGAGTCGGCTCCAGCTTTGGAGCTGTTGCTGGAGTCGGCTCCAGCTTTGGAGCTGTTGCTGGAGTCGGCTCCAGCTTTGGAGCTGTTGCTGGAGTGAGATCCAGGTTAAAGTCTGTAATTGGTATGAGAACCAGTTCTGGGTCGGAGGCTGGTGTGAGAACCAGGTGGGAGTCTAGTGCTGGCTTGAGAACCAGGCTAACATCAGTTTCTGGTGCGAGAACCAGACTAGAGTTCAAAACTGGTGTGAGAACCAGGCCCGAAAAAGCTGCTGGTGTGTGAACCAGGCGAGAGTCGAATTCTGGCGTGAAAACCAGGTTAGTGTCATGTGCTGGTGTGAGAACCAGACTGGGAGCAGGTGTCGGCTTCAGCCGAGGAGCAGGTGTCGGCTTCAGCCGAGGAGCAGGTGTCGGCTTCAGCCGAGGAGCAGGTGTCGGCTTCAGCCGAGGAGCAGGAGTCGGCTTCAGCCGAGGAGCAGGAGTCGGCTTCAGCCGAGGAGCAGGAGTCGGCTTCAGCCGAGGAGCAGGAGTCGGCTTCAGCCGAGGAGCAGGAGTCGGCTTCAGCCGAGGAGCAGGCACAGGGGTCTGCCGAGGAGAACTAGGGGACTGGCTGTGAGCAGGACTAGGACTATGATGAGTGATAAGACAAACACTAGGACTCGGGCAAGGACTTGAGAGAGGACCAGGACTTACAATCACACTAGTGCTTTGAGAAGGGCTTGGGCAACGACCAGGACTTACAGTCATACCAGGGCTTGGGCAAGAACTAGGACAAACGGTCAAACTAGGGCTTGGGCAAGGACTGGGACTAACAATCAAACTGGTGCTCGGGCAAGGACTAGGACAAAGACTAGGACTTACAGTAACACTGGGGCTCGGACAAGAACTTGGGTAAGGACTAGGGTTCGGACTAAGACCACGAGGGGAATCAGTACTAATATTACAAAGGCAAGAAACAAGACTCGGGACCGGACTCGAAACAGGACTCGGACTACGGATCAGTCTACGAGTGGAACTAGGACGACTACGAGAAAGACTAGGACTACAACTAGAATCAGAACGGAAACTCGGACCAGGACTTGGACTACGACTCAGTCTACAAGTCGGTCTACGAGTAGGACTAGAGCATGGGCTACGAAGAAGGCTGGGACTCGAACTCTGAGAGAGACTGTGACTAAAACTAGAACTAGGGCACAGACGGAACACAGGTGGAGGAGGTCTAAGAGGGCGTGACTTGACCGGGGAGAACACCGGTGGAGGAGGTCTAGGAGGCCGTAGTGGTATAACAGGGGTAAACACCGGTGGTGGAGGTCTAGGAGGCTTAGTAGTTTTAAGAAGAGGTAGCGTCTGCCCTACCTCCGCAACACAGCTATAGGCCGTAGCCCCCCCCTCCAGACGGGAATCCCAGACCCGTTCCCTGTGGTCAGGGACTGACCATAAGGGAGGGTGGTGGGAGGTTTGGAGGCAGGCAGACCCCTCCCCTCTATATTGTCCAGAGTGTCCCTTTGAAAAGGGAGAAAAAACCTTGGACTTGGGCAGAGAATGAGGTTTAAACGGTGGGTTAGAAGAAAAACTAGGTGACTGAGGTTGACTAAAATAATAAGAAAAAATATCCTGATACTTTTGTATCTTATTATTAATGTTATTGTCATTTGAAAATGGCTGAGAAAACGAATCTTCCCCAAAAAATTCCTTGTTGATGACGTCATCATCGGAAGACGGGTTTGCGTTACCGGGGGGCGTCGACGAAATGACGTCATCTGCGCGGGACAAAAGTTGGGAATTTGCCCAGTCGGTAAAACTGTTAGCAAAGTGTGTTATTGGGTCCCCAAACAATGGTGTAGGGGTTTTGTGTGCTGACTGTAGGTTGCTGTGTTCGTGAGGAGGGAGACATGGAGTGGGCAAGTCACTGTCGCCCGACGAAGCCATACTTCGCGGCTTCCGCCTACGCGGACGAGCGCGAGCGCTGCGGGAGGGAAACTCACCGCTCCCGGAAGCATCGATCGGAACCAGTTTTCCCTCCAGGTCCCACATCATGCTTTCGTCTGGATTGCATCGGAGAGTTTCAGCCTCCATCGCTCGGAATACCCTCCATGTGCCTTCGTCGAAGGTCTCCTCGTGGTTGCCAGACGCGGAAAAACTTTTTAATGCTCGGATCCTACTGTGAAGACTCTTCTTCGGCATTGTAATGCCGGTGTGGTTTTCCCGTGGATGCGTCGAAGCAGAACACAGCATAGGTAAGATAAAGGGTATTTAATAACAAAAGTCTATGAACAAAAATACTGGTGTAAAGAGAAAAAAGTAAACAAAAGACGCTAGCGTGAAAGCTAGGCTAAAACAAAGAAAACTAGAACTTGGTACGAGGACACAAAAGAGTAAACAAAACATTTAGCATGAAAGCTAGACAATAAAGTGGCTTGGCGTGAGAGCTAGCGAGAAAATACATACGAATGATGAGTCGTCACTGATGCGCGTGGGCAAATTAGGATCCGAGAATGAGTGAACAGAAAAGGTGAGCTTAAATAGGAGGGTGATAATTATTAGCAGGTGTGCGGGGCGAGACTAACAGGTGGACTGATGTGTAACCATAGTGATGGATAAAAACAGGAAATAAACGGGTCAGACAGAGAATGAAAAAACAAACACGTGAAGATCTGAGCAGCAGATCGCAACACAGGGAGGTGTAAAATAATTTAACTGTACTGCAGTGTTTTTCAACCACAGTCTTTATGTAGATTATGTAAATTTACCTATTTTGGTTTAAAGTATTTTTTGCAAACCAGTAATTATAGTCTGCAAATTAGTGAAGTGAATTGTATTTATATAGCGCTTTACATAGTGAACACAATATCTAAGTTACATTTAAACCAGTGTGGGTGGCACTGGGAGCAGGTGGGTAAAGTGTATTGCCCAAGGACACAACGGCAGTGACTAGGATGGCGGGAGCTGGAATCGAACCTGCAACCCTGAAGTTGCTAGCACGGCCGCTCTACCAACCGAGCTATGCCACCCCAAATTATGTCTCGTTGTTGAGTGTCGGTGCTGTCTAGAGCTCGGTAGCTAATTGCCTTGTAGCTGTCGGAAACAGCGGAAGGCAGCGTGCAGGTAAAAAGGTGTCTAATGCTTAAACCAAAAATAAACAAAAGGTGAGTGGCCCTAAGAAAAGGCATTGATGCTTAGGATAGGCTATGCAGAACGAACATAAAACAGAACGGACTACAAAGTAAACAAAATCAGAATGCTGGACGACAGCAAAGACTTACTGCGGAGCAGAGACGGCGTCCACAAAGTACATCCGATCATGACATGACAATCAATGTCCCCACAAAGAAGGATAAAAACTACTAAATATTTTGTGATTGCGGGAAATATCGCTCAAAGGAAGACGTGAAACTGCTACAGGAAAATACCAAAAAATGAGAAAAAGCCATCAAAATAGGAGCGCAAGACAAGAACTAAAACAGGAAACCAGCAAAAAAGTGAAAATAAGTCAGGGTGCCATGGGACAGTTGGTGACAGTACACCTACTTTGAGACAAGAGCTATAATAATCAATCAATCAATGTTTACTTATATTGCCCTAAATCACTAGTGTCTCAAAGGGCTGCACAAACCACTACGACATCCTCGGTAGGCCCACATAAGGGCAAGGAAAAACTCACACCCAGTGGGACGTCGGTGACAATGATGACTAGGAGAACCTTGGAGAGGAGGAAAGCAATGGATGTGGAGTGGGTCTAACATGATACTGTGAAAGTTCAATCCATAATGGATCCAACACAGTCGCGAGAGTCCCGTTCACAGCGGAGCCAGCAGGAAACCATCCCAAGCGGAGGGGGATCAGCAGCGCAGAGATGTCCCCACCCGATACACAGGCGAGCAGTACATGGCCACCGGATCGGACCGGACCCCCTCCACAAGGGAGAGTGGGACATAGGAGAAAAAGAAAATAAATGGCAGATCAACTGGTCTAAAAATGAGGTCTATTTAAAGGCTAGAGTATACAGATGAGTTTTAAGGTGAGACTTAAATGCTTCTACTGAGGTAGCATCTCGAACTGTTACCGGGAGGGCATTCCAGAGTACTGGAGCCCGAACGGAAAACGCTCTATAGCCCGCAGACTTTTTTTGGGCTTTGGGAATCACTAATAAGCCGGAGTCTTTTGAAGGCAGATTTCTTGCCGGGACATATGGTACAATACAATCGGCAAGATAGGATGGAGCTAGACCGTGTAGTATTTTATACTTAAGTAGTAAAACCTTAAAGTCACATCTTAAGTGCACAGGAAGCCAGTGCAGGTGAGCCAGTATAGGTATATATGTATGTATATATGTATATAAAGGTATATACAGTATAGGTATATATGTATGTATATATGTATATAAAGGTATATACAGTATAGGTATATATGTATGTATATATGTATATAAAGGTATATACAGTATAGGTATATATGTATGTATATATGTATATAAAGGTATATACAGTATAGGTATATAGGTATGTATATATGTATATAAAGTTATATACAGTATAGGTATATATGTATGTATATATGTATATAAAGGTATATACAGTATAGGTATATATGTATGTATATATGTATATAAAGGTATATACAGTATAGGTATATATGTATGTATATATGTATATAAAGGTAGATACAGTATAGGTATATATGTATGTATATATGTATATAAAGGTATATACAGTATAGGTATATATGTATGTAAATATGTATATAAAGGTATATACAGTATAGGTATGTATGTATGTATATATGTATATAAAGGTATATACAGTATAGGTATATATGTATGTATATATGTATATAAAGGTAGATACAGTATAGGTATATATGTATGTATATATGTATATAAAGGTACATACAGTATAGGTATATATGTATGTATATATGTATATAAAGGTAGATACAGTATAGGTATATATGTATGTATATATGTATATAAAGGTATATACAGTATAGGTATATATGTATGTAAATATGTATATAAAGGTATATACAGTATAGGTATATATGTATGTATATATGTATATAAAGGTATATACAGTATAGGTATATATGTATGTATATATGTATATAAAGGTATATACAGTATAGGTATATATGTATGTATATAAAGGTATATACAGTAGAGGTATATATGTATGTATATATGTATATAAAGGTATATACAGTATAGGTATATATGTATGTATATATGTATATAAAGGTATATACAGTATAGGTATATATGTATGTATATATGTATATAAAGGTATATACAGTACAGGCGTAATGTGATTAAACTTTCTTGTTCTTGTCAAAAGTCTAGCAGCCGCATTTTGTACCAACTGTAATCTTTTAATGCTAGACATGGGGAGACCCGAAAATAATAGGTTACAGTAATCGTGACGAGGCGTAACAAACGCATGGATAATGATCTTGGCGTCTTTAGTGGACAAAATGGAGCGAATTTTAGCGATATTGCGGAGATGAAAGAAGGCCGTTTTAGTAACACTTTTAATGTGTGACTCAAAGGAGAGAGTTGGGTCGAAGATAATACCCAGATTCTTTACCGTGTCGCCTTGTTTAATTGTTTGGTTGTCAAATGTTAGAGTTGTATTATTAAATAGAGGTCGGTGATTTCAAGTCATATCCAACAATTGCGACAACGACTTTTTACTGTCAACTGAGTTTCGTTTTTTAACAATTTCTGCTGCCTCTGGATTTTTTTTAAACGCACAAAATGTGCTTGGTTCAAAAAAGGTTGAAAAACACTACTGTACTGTACTGTACTATCTTTTGAAGTTAAAATGCAGTGGGAGTTAGACACAGTTGCCATTTATGGGTTGACAGGACTTTCACAATAGTGCAGCATCAGAGAATGGAATGGAACATTCTTTAAAAAAAAGAATGTGATTAGAATGAAAATATGTTTTTTATAAAAAATTGGACTGTTTTAGTACTCTTCTTCTTAGGTGAATTTATTGGCGAGTTCCACACTGCTAGTGGTGATGATATGATGTCATGCAGCTATCCTCATCCAGCCTGCATACCTCACGGAATGGAGATGCAAGCCAGATCAGCGCGGCCCTCCAATAAATCCTCCCTTCATGAGGATTATCAGATTGTATGGAATTTGTCTGATTACTTTTTATTTCATTAACCATAGGGCTGCCCCAATTCTGGATAAGGTAAGATTTTTCGACCTCATGTGTGCACATTTTCTACTGTTTGTGTAGCTTTCTACTGACTGGATTTTTTTATTTACCGTATTTCTTTGAATTGCCGCCATGTGGTAAATTTAAGTCTGCGCTTATAAATTTGAGTATGATGTAAGGATACCATCATGAAAAGCACATTTAATTAAAAAAAACGTCATTATGTTCTTACCTTTACTTATAAATGAAGTCCATGCGCAGCTCCTTCTGATCAAAAGCATCGATAACTTGTTTATAGAAGTCTTCCTTATCTTTCTTCAGTTTTAAAAGTCTCTCTGCTTCCTTTATTACCTCCTGCTTCGATTGAAAGTCCAGTTTAGAAAACTGTTTTATTTTAGATATGTAATCCTCCATGTTAAAAGTGCAAGCGAGAGGAAAAAATAAACGATCGCTGCTTGTTGTCACTTCTTCTGCAGCCGAGTAGTCGCAAGAAGGATCACTAGCGCCCTCTACCACCAGGAGGCGGGAGTCATTTAATGACTCATATTTGACACACGTAGCTATGGTATATTAATAAAACATAGCTGCTCAGTTCTTTTTAGCATATTCAATAGCTTGGACCTTAAATCCTACTGAATAGCTCTTAATCTTCTTCTCTTTATGCGATTTCAAATTATTGAAATCAGCCTCCTCCATTTTGAAAATGATGACAGGTGAAGTGTCACTCGTGACGTGACGAGTTTGACCCGGTGGAAATTCTAGGCATATGCTAATTATTTTGCGAAACAAGTTTGACCCGGCGGAAATTCTAGGCATATGCTAATTATTTGGCGAAACGAGTTTGACCCGGCGTTAATCCTGAGCCGGCGGTAATGCTAAACAAGCGCTAATTTTTTTGCGAAACGAGTTTGACCCGGCAGTAATTCTAGTCAGGCGCATACTATATACCCGGAAATACGGTACTCTATATGAAATAATGGTTTATATACATTTTGAATCAAACTTGAATTTAATATAATGTTTGTTTTGTACTAAAATTAATGGAAAATAAATGTGTTGATTTATTTCTAATGCAAAGTAACAAATGTAACATTAATTCAACAAAATTAGCAAACTTTCCTGAAACAACTTCAACCGGGATTTGAACGCCGGATGACTGCCTCACAAAACCAGCACTAACACTTTTATTCGGCTGCACTTCTTTCCGTGGTGTTCTTATTACTGCATGTGCTGCTGTGTGTCATGTACAATGATGTCATGCCACAACATCTGTTGGTGAGTGAGCCTGCAAGAGAGATGCTTTCATGCTGCACATGTCACTTATTAACATCTAACAGCAGAGTCAAGTTGACATTTACAAATGAGATTTTATAAAAGTGCAAAACCGGATGGCGGTTTAAACGAGTTAAATTGTGCCGCTTGGAGTAATACACATTTTTTATTTGCATAGATTTGCATAGATGATGTTGTACACATCTTCAAGTCGCTTTCTGATAGTCGCTTCAGGATGCTCCGTTTTGTGGGCGGTTTTATTTACGTGCCTCCACTTCGACAAATTACAGCTCTTGACGCAAAACACCATTTAAAGGAAATGCCTACGGATCGCAAATGTACTTTGTCGAAATTTTAGAACTATCGCTTTGATATCGATATTGCCTACTCATTGGCCTAGTGGGTAGAGTGTCCGCCCTGAGATCGGTAGGTCGTGAGTTCAAATCCCGGCCGAGTCATACCAAAGACTATAAAAATAGGAGCCATTACCTCCCTGCTTGGCACGCAGCATTAAGGGTTGGAATTGGGGGTTAAATCACCAAAAATGATTCCCGGGCGTGGCACCGCTGCTGCCCACTGCTCCCCTCACCTCCCAGGGGGTGATCAAGGGTGATGGGTCAAATGCAGAGAATAATTTCACCACACCTAGTGTGTGTGTGACAATCATTGGTACTTTTTTACTTTTTTTAACTTTATTGAAAAAAAACTGCAATGGAAAGGCAGCTAATCACAGACCGTCCATCCATCCATCCATCCATCCATTTTCTTCCGCTTATCCGAGCTGGGGTCGCGGGGGCAGCAGCCTAAGCAGGGAAGCCCAGACTTCTCTTTCCCCAGCCACTTCGTCTAGCTCCTCCCGGAGGATCCCGAGGCGTTCCCAGGCCAGCCGGGAGACATATTCTTCTCAACGTGTCCTGGGTCTTCCCCGTGGCCTCCTATCGGTGGCACGTGCCCGAAACAATTCCCTAGGGAGGTGTTTGGGTGGCATCCTGACCAGATGCCCGAACCACCTCATCTGGCTCCTCTTGATGTAAAGGAACAGCGGCTTTACTTTGAGTTCCTCCCCGATGACAGAGCTTCTCACCCTATCTCTAAGGGAGAGACCCACCACCCGGCGGAGGAAACTCATTCCAGCCACTTGTACCCGAGATTTTGTCCTTTCGGTCATGACCCAAAGCTCATGACCATAAGTGAGGATGGGAACATAGATCGACTGGTAAATTGAGAGCTTTGCCTTCCAGCTCAGCTCCTTCTTCACCACAAAGGATCGATACATCGTCTGCATTACTGTCGATCTCACCATCCACTCTTCCCTCACTCGTGATCAAGACTCCGAGGTATTTGAACTCCTCCACTTGGGGCAAGATCTCCTCCCCAACCCGGAGATGGCACTCCACCCTTTCCCGGGCGAGAACCATGGACTCGGACTTGGAGGTGCTGATTCTCATTCCGGTCGCTTCAAACTCGGCTGCGAACCGATCCAGTGAGAGTTGAAGATCCTGGCCAGATGAAGCCATCAGGACCACATCATTTGCAAAAAGCAGAGACCTAATCCTGCAGCCACCAAACCGGATCCCCTCAACGCCTTGACTGTGGTTCGAAATTCTGTCCATAAAAGTTATGAACAGAACCGGTGACAAAGGGCAGCCTTGGCGGAGTCCAACCCTCACTGGAATGGAAACGCAGCTAATCACAGACCATGCAGTCATTTATTCGTGGAAAATGAAATGTTTTGCTTCCAACTTGCAGATGTGTATATACAAATGTACTAAAATCTACATTTGTGAGCTGTAAGTCATTAAAAAGTCAATGAAATAATACAGGGACTGTAATAGAACAGTAACAAGTTGTCTTTGCTCAAACAGTTTTCTCCTCTCCTGATAAGCTTTCACTTGTGCTCCATTTAGACAGAAACACCATTGTGTCCTCTGAACCAAACATTGTCTGCTCTCTTGTCACTGGGACCAAAGTGATCCTACTTTGGGCCTTTGAATGCTGTGGATTATGCCCTAGATCCCTTTTGCATGCCAAAAATGGATATGCAGACTGGACTGGTTGAGCACAGGATGTCATGATATAATTAGCCGTTCTTGAAGCAGAACCATAAGCTCCTTCCAATATTGGGAATGATCTGCTTTTAAAAAGACAAAGAAATATTCAAAATTTTCATGTGAACACCAAACAATCAATGTATGGTCGTAGTTTACGTAAAAAAAAGCATAGCCAGGAGGTACGTGCTATCCAAGCTAAGCAAAAGCAGACAAGCAAACCACAACAAAACAACTTGGCACAACCTGTAAAAGGTAGCTTGTTGTAAGACAAGGTTTATAATAAAACTCCACTTCTTAACTCATTTCATACGCATCTGTTCTGCCAGAGAATAAGAAGACAGAGCAGGAGGGGTTAGTGATGCCAACGTAGAGATATTTTCTCTATTTTTTTTCGAGCAATCAGAGCCTTTTTCAAACAAGCAACAAATCTAGTGAATTTACTTTTGGTGACTGGCATAAAAGCACATATTCACAACGAGCAATGGGTGTAACGAGCTGGTCCCATCGTGATGCGGGTTTTGTTCTCCGAGGGATGCAGACGGGCTTCGGTTTAAGCAATAAAAACAACTTTGAAAAAACCAAAAGAGCTAGCATGGGAGCTAGAAAACAAATAGCCTAGCGTGGAAGCTAGCAAGTAGCGGGCAGCAGAACAGAAGTTGTCACTTGTTGTATAAAAACAAACTAGGAAGCAAGACTGACTGACTGGAGAAGGCAGGCTTAAATAATGACAGTAATCACAAAACAGGTACACGTGGCGGCAGGTGAAAATAATGAGTAACTATGGAAACCAACTGAGAGGTGCACAAACAGGAACCGAAGGAGTCCAAAACCAAAAGAAAACACAAAAAAACTCAAAAATCTAAATCATAATATGATCCGGGCAGTGGATCATAACACTGGGTGCTGCTTTGGACCCTTTCCCCGTTCACTGCAAATAAGTCATGGCCAATTATACAAAGAAGACAACACAATATTACCCCTCCCAGTTTAATATTTTGATTAATTGCAGCAAATCAACAAGAATTGTGTGAATAATCTGCATTTTCACATGATTAATGCAATGATTGTTTGTAATTAATTGTATTTGTTAAAGCAATAACTTTGGAAGCCGTAAATCACTAAATAATTTCTATAAACACAAAAAAACTCCACTTTGATTAGAAGTAAACAGGGGTCGCGGGGGAGCTCCTCCCACCTTCAAAGACACGCACCTGGGGATAGGCCCCTCCCACCTCCAAAGACATGCACCTGGGGATAGGCCCCTCCCACCTCCAAAGACATGCACCTGGGGATAGGCCCCTCCCACCTCCAAAGACATGCACCTGGGGATAAGTCCCTCCCACCTCCAAAGTCATGCACCTGGGGATAGGCCCCTCCCACCTCCAAAGACATGCACCTGGGGATAGGCCCCTCCCACCTCCAAAGACATGCACCTGGGGATAGGTTGATTGGCAACACTAAAAATTGGCCCCAAGTGTGTGAATATGAGGAGTGAATGTCTGTCTATCTGTGTTGGCCCTGCGATGAGGTGGCGACTTGTCCAGGGTCTACCCCGCCTTCCGCCCGATTTTAGCTGAGATAGGTACCAGCGCCCCCTGCGACCCCAAAAGGAATAAGCTATAGAAAATGGATGGATGGAATGATTAGTTGTATAAAAATAACTGTGACCATAATTATCATGGTTATCATTACAATTGCAGTTTTGTTGTAAAAAAAACAAAAAAAGTGCTTATACACACAATTATATATTTTAACCAAATATTTCTTTTTTTATAAATAGAAACACTGTTATAAACCTCACTATTGTGCATGTTTTGTGTTTGTTATGTTTCAGTAGCTACGTGCACATGGACACAATTATTGTATTTCCTTGAATTGCCACCTGGGCGCTAATTAATTGAAAACCTCTTCTCACTCCGGCACATACCAAAGGCATGCGGTAAATTTAGGCTTGCGCCTATAAATTTAAGTGTGATGTAAGGATACCATCATGAAAAGCACATTTAATAAAAAAAAAAACGTTATTATGGTCTTACATTTACTGATAAATGAAGTCCATGCGCAGCTCCTTCTGATCAAAAGCATCGATAACTTGTTAATAGAAGTCTTCCTTATCTTTCTTCAGTTTTAAAAGTCTCTCTGTCTCCATGGAGATCTTCTTTTATTACCTCCTGCTTCCATTGAAAGTCCAGTTTAGAAAAGTGTTTTATTTTAGATATGTAATCCTCCATGTTAAAAGTGCAAGCGAGAGGAAAAAATTAACTCTTGCTGCTTGTTGTCACTTCTTCTGCAGCCGAGTAGTCGCAAGAAGGATCACTAGCGCCCTCTACCACCAGGAGGCGGGAGGCATTTCATGACTCATATTTGACACACGCAGCTACGGTTTATTAATAAAACATAGCTGCTTACTGTTCTTTTTAGCATATTCAATAGCTTGGACCTTAAATCCTACTGAATAGCTCTTAATCTTCTTCCCTTTATGCGATTTCAAATGATTGAAATCAGCCTCCTCCATTTTGAAAATGATGAAAGGTGACGTGTCACTCCTGACGTGACGAGTTTGACCCTGCGGAAATTCTAGACATATGCTAATTATTTGGCGAAACGAGTTTGACCCGGCAGTAATTCTAGGCAGGCGCATACTATATACCCGGTGGCAATTAAAAGAAATACGGTAATCAGATTAAAAGCCTTCCTGGTATAAAAATGCTTCATGTACATCAAAATCCAAATTTCATTCCAATCGAGACAGGTGGTTTATGCCCAAAGTCATTCAGCTTGTAGCGCATGAAAAGACTTAGAGTTAAAAAAAAATCATCCTTACTGCCCATGTCTTTGACCTAAACTGAACTTTGGTGCTGGACTAAGGACTAAACAGTTGTTTTATTCCCGACTTTACAGCTCCTCCAAGTGCTAGCTGCTGGCATGGAGGGCACAGAACAGCTCCGTTTCCAAAAGAGAGGTCAAACAAAAGAAGGATGAATAAATAATGTGACAACGTCGGACAAGCAGAAATGCACTTGGCTATGTTTGCTTGAAGCAGAATTCACTGCTTCTTCTTCTTCTTCTTCTTCTTCTTCTTTTTCTTCTTCTTCTTCTTCTTCTTCAGCTCCTGCCGTGAGCAAACTGGTCCATAAGAAGAGGGCACCATGGCCGAAACAATAACACACCTTTTTTGTGATGGTATGTGCCACGCATGTCCAAGTATTCCGATTTATGAAAATGCACGTCACGATCGGATCTTGTTTTCCAAGGTCCATGTACACAGGAACATTCTAATCTGAATTATGATCAGATTAAAGCAATGTTGCCCACATATATGTGGCTAGTGATCATCTTTTCTCGGTTTTAATAGCTAAACTCGTATTGTCTTTAATATCGGTTTGTACTATCACAGCCTAAGCAGGGAAACCCGGACTTCTCTCTCCCGACCCACTTGGTCCAGCTCCTCCTGGGGGATCCCGAAATGTTCCCAGGCCAGTCGGGAGACATAGTCTTCCCAACGTGTCCTGGGTCTTCCCCGTGGCCTCCTACCGGTCGGACGTGCCCTAAACACCTCCCTCGGGAGGCGTTCGGGTGGCATCCTGACCAGATGCCTGAACCACCTCATCTGGCTCCTCTCCATGTGAAGGAGCAGCGGCTTTACTTTGAGTTCCTCCCGGATGGCAGAGCTTCTCACCCTATCTCTAAGGGAGAGACCCGCCACACGGCGGAGGAAACTCATTTCAGCCGCTTGTACCCGTGATCTTATCCTTTCGGTCATGACCCAAAGCTCATGACCATAGGTGAGGATGGGAACGTAGATCGACCGGTAAATTGAGAGCTTTGCCTTCCGGCTCAGCTCCTTCTTCACCACAACGGATCGATACAACGTCCGCCTGTCGATCGCACGATCCACTCTTCCCTCACTCGTGAACAAGACTCCCAGGTACTTGAACTCCTCCACTTGGGGCAGAGTCTCCTCCCCAACCCGGAGATGGCACTCCACCCTTTCCCGGGCGAGAACCATGGACTCGGACTTGGAGATGTTGATTCTCACCTCAGTCATTTTGAACCGATCCAGTGAGAGCTGAAGATCCTGGCCAGATGAAGCCATCAGGACCACATCATCTGCAAAAAGCAGAGACCTAATCCTGCGGTCACCAAACCGGATCCCCTCAACGCCTTGACTGCGCCATGAAATTCTGTCCATAAAAGTAATGAACAGAATGGGTGACAAAGGACAGCCTGGGCGGAGTCCAACCCTCACTGGAAATGTGTCCGGCAATGCGGACCAAGCTCTGACACTGATCATACAGGGAGCGGACCGCCACAATCAGACAGTCCAATACCCCATACTCTCTGAGCACTCCCCACAGGACTTCCCGAGGGACACGGTCCAATGCCTTTTCCAAGTCCAAATAAAATCTTATTATTCATTATCTCTGGCGAGCATTGTGGTGTCCTCCTAGGTTCAGCAATCTTTGAGTACATCATAAAAACACCTCAGGCACTTTTCCTTGAGTATAAAAGGATCACTGCGTTCCAACAGCTAAAATAACAGCTCCTAGGTTCGATGTGCACGATTGAATATCTTAGTGGCTCAGACAGCAACGTATTTATGTAAGTTTAGATTGGTTTCTTAACGTGGAAATACGTTAATGACTCTTGTTTTCAAGTTCGCATTTAAGCCATTGAGCTGGAGCCAGTCAGTCTGCGAGTTCATCAAAGTGTGGTTATTGTGACGGTTGCGTGGCATCGTGGTGATGCGGGTCCTACTCTCAGGGATGCAGTCGGGCTCGAACACAGCGTTAAGGTAAGGAACAAACATTTGTTTAATAAATTAAAACAGACTATGAACAGAGAACTTGCCCAAGGCCCAAAAGGCAAAACAAACAGAACTAGCATGGGAGCTAGAAAAAAACAAAAGCATAGCGCGGAAGCAAGCAAGTACTAAACTGTTTACCAGAATCGGGAATCAAGGTCGTCACCGTTGTGTGTAACACAAACTAGGAGGCAAGACCGAATGGACAAAGAAGGCAGGCTTAAATAAGTACAGCAATCAGAAAACAGGTGTGCTTCAAAAGCAAGGGGCAGGTGAGACTAAAGCGTGACTATAGTAACAGAACAAACCAGGAACTCTAAGGAAGTCAAACACTAACAGAATATAACACAAAAAATAATCAAAACCCGAACATGATATGATCCGGGCAGCGGATCATAACAGTTATCAGTCACGATTGTTCGATCATTAGGGTCCTTGGCCCATGGCGAAGGACTCCACAGGAGTCCTAGACCTAGATCATAACAGTTATCAGTCACGATTGTTCGATCATTAGGGTCCTTGGCCCATGGCAAAGGACTCCTGTGGAGTCCTAGACCTAGATCATAACAGTTATCAGTCACGATTGTTCGATCATTAGGGTCCTTGGCCCATGGCAAAGGACTCCACAGGAGTCCTAGACCTAGATCATAACAGTTATCAGTCACGATTGTTCGATCATTAGGGTCCTTGGCCCATGGCAAAGGTGGAGTCCTAGACCTAGATCATAACAGTTATCAGTCACGATTGTTCGATCATTAGGGTCCTTGGCCCATGGCAAAGGACTCCACAGGAGTTCTAGACCTAGATCATAACAGTTATCAGTCACGATTGTTCGATCATTAGGGTCCTTGGCCCATGGCAAAGGACTCCACAGGAGTCCTAGACCTAGTTCATAACAGTTATCAGTCACGATTGTTCGATCATTAGGGTCCTTGGCCCATGGCAAAGGTGGAGTCCTAGACCTAGTGCATAACAGTTATCAGTCACGATTGTTCGATCATTAGGGTCCTTGGCCCATGGCAAAGGACTCCACAGGAGTCCTAGACCTAGATCATAACAGTTATCAGTCACGATTGTTCGATCATTAGGGTCCTTGGCCCATGGCAAAGGACTCCACAGGAGTTCTAGACCTAGATTATAACAGTTATCAGTCACGATTGTTCGATCATTAGGGTCCTTGGCCCATGGCAAAGGACTCCACAGGAGTCCTAGACCTAGATCATAACAGTTATCAGTCACGATTGTTCGATCATTAGGGTCCTTGGCCCATGGCAAAGGTGGAGTCCTAGACCTAGTGCATAACAGTTATCAGTCACGATTGTTCGATCATTAGGGTCCTTGGCCCATGGCAAAGGACTCCACAGGAATCCTAGACCTAGATTTCATAATTTTACCTTCTAGGGCAAAAATCAACAAAAATTTTGAAAAAACCCCTTCAAAGCTAAATTTTCGCAAAAAATGCTATTTTTGCCTATTTGAGCTGAAATTTGACCACCTTAAAATGCTTCAAAACTCACCAAACTTGGCACACACATCGGGACTGGCAAAAATGACGATCTAATGAAAAAACCAAATCCCAATACTCAAAATTTCGCTCTAGCGCAATTTTTGAATAAAACACAGCAAAAACTGCTCCTAGGAAGAAAACACAAACAAATTTGCTTGTAACTTCCAGTAGGAATGCCGGAAAGACATGAAACAAAAACTTCTATGTAGGACTCACTTAGACCTACATTTAGATAATTGACATCCTTCGGCAGCACCCCCCGCGACCCCGAAAGGGAATAAGCGGTAGAAAATGGATGGATGGGCATCCTTCGGCAAAAATCAACAGGAAGTTAAAAATTACCCCTTCAAAATAAAAGTTTTGTAAAAACCCGTCACCTTTTTCAAACGTAAACTCCTCCGGGTGCGTTGGTCGTTTTGGCTTCAAACTCGCACAGGAGAGAGATTTAACCCTTTTGATTAAAACTATCTAACAACGTTTTGATTACTGCTCCGGTTTGGATTTTACGCGCCTTCAAAGAACCCCTGCGCAAAGTTACCTAAAAAATGTCATTTTTGCCTCTTTAAACTCTAATCTGTCCCCCTTAAAATGCTTCAAAGTGCAAGTTAAAGCTCTACTATGCAAAGCGAAAGCCATTTATCAACAACATCCAGAAACGCTGATCTGTAATTTGACCCCCTTAACATGCTTCAAAACTCACCAAATTTTACACACACATCAGGACTGGCAAAAATTGCCATCTAATAAAAAACCAAACCCCAAAAGTCAAAATTGCGCTCCAGCGCCCATTAGGAAAAAACCCAGACAAAACTGCTTGTAACTTCTGTTAGGAATGTCGTAGAGACATGAAACAAAGACCTCTATGTAGGTCTGACTTAGACCTACATTTAGATGATTGACATCCTTTGGCAAAAATCAACAGGAAGTTAAAAATTACCCCTTCAAAATAAAAGTTTTGTAAAAACCTGTCACCTTTTTCAAACGTAAACTCCTCTGGGTGCGTTGGTCGTTTCGGCTTCAAACTTGCACAGGAGAGACATAGAAACCTTTTGATTAAAACTATCCAACAATCTTTTGATTACTGCTCCGGTTTGGATTTTACGCGCCCTCAAAGAACCCCTGCGCAAAGTTTCCTAAAAAATGTCATTTTTGCCTCTTTGAGCTGTAATTTGACCCCCTTAAAATGCTTCAAAGTGCAAGTTAAAGCTCTATCGTTACATTCATATTAGTGATGTCGGCTCCGAAACACATCACAAGCATGTTCCATCAATTCAGCCCACATCTAGTTTTGGGAAGGCCTTCGCAGGTATACAACCGTGAGTTACATTTATGGGCTCCAGAAGCAATAAAGACAATGTCAGAGGCAATGACTGTCAGCTACCAGAAATAAAAAAGCTTGTTCTCATGGTCATAAAACATTTTATTTTTTATCATCCAACAGAGGAAAGGAAACGTGAAGGCTTCACTACATGTCTTGGTTATGGTCAAGGTTTCTAACTTTCACTGTTTTTGTTTTTTCTCCGTCAGCAAAGTGCTTGACTGTGTCAAGCTTGTTAAAATAGCTTTAGAAATAAACTGAATGGGCATGAAGAGGCAAACGCGAGGCAACGACAAAGAATGATGACTTATTGGCAGTTTTCTCCACAAAGTTGTATCTCCAGACATGAAGCATGCTCTTATACCGCCATCACTCACGTAAGAGTACAAACCCCGTTTCCATATGAGTGAAGAAATTGTGTTAGATGTAAATATAAACAGAATACAATGATTTGCAAATCCTTTTCAAGCCATATTCAGTTGAATATGCTACAAAGACAACATATTTGAGGTTCAAACTCATACACTTTATTTCTTTTTGCAAATAATAATTAACTTAGAATGTCATGGCTGCAACACGTGCCAAAGTAGTTGGGAAAGGGCATGTTCACCACTGTGTTACATCACCTTTTCTTTTAACAACACTCAATAAACGTTTGGGAACTGAGGAAACTAATTGTTGAAGCTTTGAAAGTGGAATTCTTTACCATTCTTGCTTGATGTACAACTTGAGTCGTTCAAGTCTTGTTGTCGTATTTTACTTTTCCTAATGCGCCACACATATTTTCGATGGGAGACATTTCTGGACTGCAGGCAGGCCAGGAAAGTACCCGTAGTATTTGACTACGAAGCCACGCTGTTGTAACACATGGCTTGGCATTGTTTTGCTGAAATAAGCAGGGGCGTCCATGATAACGTTGCTTGGATGACAACATATGTTGCTCCAAAAGCTGTATGGACCGTTCAGCATTAATGGTGCCTTCACAGATGTGTAAGTTACCCATGCCTTGGGCACTAATGCACCCCCATACCATCACACATGCTGGCTTTTGAACTTTGCGTCGATAACAGTCTGGATGGTTCGCTTCCCCTTTGGTCCGGATGACACGATGTCAAATATTTCCAAAAACAATTTGAAATGTGGACTCATCAACCACAAAACACTTTTCCACTTTGCATCAGTCCATCTCAGATGAGCTCGGGCCCAGCGAAACCGGCGGCGTTCCTCTGTGTTGTTGATAAATGGCTTTCGCTTTGCATAGTAGAGTTTTAACTTGCACTTACAGATGTAGCGACCAACTGTAGTTATTGACAGTGGTTTTATGAAGTGTTCCTGAGCCCATGTGGTGATATCCTTTACACACCGATGTCGGTTTTTGATGCAGTACCACCTGAGGGATCAACCATCTGTAATATCATCGCTTACGTGCAGTAATTTCTCCAGATTCTCTGAACCTTTTGATGATTTTACAGACCGTAGATGGTAAAATCCCTACATTCCTTGCAATAGCTGGTTGAGAAATGTTGTTCTAAAACTGTTCGACAATTTCCTTACAAAGTGGTGACCCTCGCCCCATCCTTGTTTGTGAATTACTTAGCATTTCATGGAAGCTTCTTTTATACCCAATCATGGCACCCACCTGTTCCCAATTAGCCTGCACACCTGTGGGATGTTCCAAATAAGTGTTTGATGAGCAATTCTTCAAATTTATCAGTATTTATTGCCACTTTTCCCAACTTCTTTGTCACGTGTTGCTGGCATCAAATTCTAAAGTTAATGATTATTTGCAAAAAAAAAAAAATGTTTATGAGTTTGAACATCAAATATGTTGTCTTTGTAGCATATTCAACTGAATATGGGTTGAAAAGGATTTGCAAATCATTGTATTCTGTTTATATTTACATCTAACACAATTTCCCAACTCATATGGAAACGGGGTTTGTATTTCATTATTTTGTGCATTTTGGACTCTGCACAGTTCAAGTAATGGGCAGACCTCCTAATGAGGTCGCACACACACACACACGCACACACACACACACACACACACACACACACACACACACACCACTTGCCCAGTAAAGCCTGTCAGAGTCTGCACTCCTTTTACACCTCTTGCATTATTGTGCAAATTGAAAACACCAAGGAAAGCCATTCACACACCCGCACTTAAGTGCACACAGGTGTGTGTGTGTGTGTGTGTGTGTGTGTATGTGTGTGTGTGCTGTGTAGGAAACTGTGTTCCCTCCCTCTCTCCCTGGCTGTCTTGGCAGGCAGGGTGGAGAAACATGATTATCCGGGAGGGGAATTGTTTTATAAAAACCTGCAGCAAATGAATGAAAACAGGAGGATTTATGTACGGCTTGCCAGGAAGCAATTAGGCGGAAAGATGGCATACGACCCTCTGTACTCTTTGTTTTTCAATCCCCCGTCACTTTCCAACATTCAGGTTTCTGTCTTTCGGTCTTTGATTCAAAATACGTCATTCAAAGATCTGATAGTGAACCGTGTGAGAGAGGTGTAGTTTTTGTTCCGATTGTGTCGAACGATCAATATCAGATTTATTACAAGGCCTGCCGCCTGCAGTGGAGTCATTCAGATGAATTATTAAGCAATAGCCATGTATTATTAAGTGTGTTTCATGACTGAAGCCAATGCATGTAAACCTCGCGTGAGCTCCATCCCACGCCAAACATGCCCAATGTTTGAAAGTTGAGCAGTGCTGGCCTAAGAGCAAATAAAGCTCATTGTCCAGGTGAGGTTGTGAGGTTGAAACAAGGTACTGTCGCACAGCCACACGAGCTGGCATCTTTTATTTGCATGTCTTCATCCATCTATCCATCCGCTTATCCGAGGTCGGGTCGCGGGGGCAGCAGCCTAAGCAGGGAAGCCCAGACTTCCCTCTCCCCAGCCACTTCGTCCAGCTCTTCCCGCGAGATCCCGAGGCGTTCCCAGGCCAGCCGGGAGACAGCTAAACATGCTTCACTACACACCATCGCTCACCGGTTTCAAAATGTAAACAAACGGCATTGGTGGATTTACACCTAATATCCACTGTAATGATACCAAATACAGGAGCGTATCTAGTCGATACTAATATGATTATGTCAATATATTTTGGCATCACAACATCTTCTTAAGTTTAAAATAGAAATATGATGTTTATAAAGTCAGGAAATATGTCCCTGGACACATGAGGACTTTGACTATGACCAATGTATGATCCTGTAACGACTTGGTATCGGATTGATAACCAAATTTGTGGTTTTGATTGATTGATTGATTGATACTTTTATTAGTAGATTGCACAGTTCAGTACATATTCCATCCATCCATCCATCTTCTGCCGCTTATCCGAGGTTGGGTTGCGGGGGCAACAGCCTAAGCAGGGAAACCCAGACTTCCCTCTCCTCAGCCACTTCGTCTAGCTCTTCCCGGGGGATCCCGAGGCGTTCCCAGGCCAGCCGGGAGACATAGTCTTCCCAACGTGTCCTGGGTCTTCCCCGTGGCCTCCTACCGGTTGGACGTGCCCTAAACACCTCCCTAGGGAGGCGTTCGGGTGGCATCCTGACCAGATGCCCGAACCACCTCATCTGGCTCCTCTCCATGTGGAGGAGCAGTGGCTTTACTTTGAGTTCCTCCCGGATGGCAGAGCTTCTCACCCTATCTCTAAGGGAGAGACCCAAACTCATTTGGGCCGCTTGTACCCGTGATCTTATCCTTTCGGTCATGACCCAAAGCTCATGACCACAGGTGAGGATGGGAACGTAGATCGACCGATAAATTGAGAGCTTTGCCTTCCGGCTCAGCTCCTTCTTCGCCACAACGGATCGATACAACGTCCGCATTACTGAAGACGCCGCACCGATCCGCCTGTCGATCTCACCATCCACTCTTCCCTCACTCGTGAACAAGACTCCTAGGTACTTGAACTCCTCCACTTGGGGCAGGGTCTCCTCCCCAACCCGGAGATGGCACTCCACCCTTTTCCGGGCGAGAACCATGGACTCGGACTTGGAGGTACTGATTCTCATTCCGGTCGCTTCACACTCGGCTGCGAACCGATCCAGTGAGAGCTGAAGATCCCGGTCAGATGAAGCCATCAGGACCACATCATCTGCAAAAAGCAGAGACCTAATCCTGCGGTCACCAAACCAGAACCCCTCAACGCCTTGACTGCGCCTAGAAATTCTGTCCATAAAAGTTATGAACAGAATCGGTGACAAAAGGCTGTCCTTGCATGTCTTCATTTTAACTAAATAATCCATCAATAAAACCCTCTTGGCAATCGTGTCAGTCTGTTCGTCAGGTGGATTTGCAGAGGTCCAGACTTTCTGGGAAGGGTGGTGTGAGGGTGTATGTGCTGGAGGTGTACAGTGATGTTCCACATTAGGGCTGCAAAATTCCGGGAATATTCAAAGCTGGAAACTTTCCAAGGGAATGAATGGGAATAAACATTGAATGCAACATGCTAGATCTTGCAGCATGATTATTAGTTAAAACAACCTGATTTAATGCCAAGTTAGTAGAATTTCGACCCTGCACTGTGCATCCCTCCATAACATGTACAGTGCATTCTTCCATCACATGTGCAGATAATTCCCAGTATGCTACACACTAGAGCAGGGCTACTTGACAGAGTTTGTTGTTGGCGAACCCCAAGATGCAGAGAAGGAAGCAGGCATTGCGTAAGAAAACATGTTATCAATGTTATTACAAAGAATAAGAGACTTATTATACTCGAGTAATGTTGGTTTTACTTAAAAATGCACACGTTTAGTTGTGTTCAGTGTTGAAAAAAATGATATGGCTCTTACAGAAAGACATTCGTTCATAACTTTTATGGACAGAATTTCTAGGCGCAGTCAAGGCGTTGAGGGGTTCCGGTTTGGTGACCGCAGGATTAGGTCTCTGCTTTTTGCAGATGATGTGGTCCTGATGGCTTCATCTGGCCGGGATCTTCAGCTCTCACTGCATCGGTTCGCAGCCGAGTGTGAAGCGACTGGGATGAGAATCAGCACCTCCAAGTCCGAGTCCATGGTTCTCGCCCGGAAAAGGGTGGAATGCCATCTCCGGGTTGGGGAGGAGACCCTGCCCCAAGTGGAGGAGTTCAAGTACCTAGGAGTCTTGTTCACGAGTGAGGGAAGAGTGGATGGTGAGATCGACAGGCGGATCGGTGCGGCGTCTTCAGTAACTCGGACGTTGTACCGATCCGTTGTGGTGAAGAAGGAGCTGAGCCGGAAGGCAAAGCTCTCAATTTACCGGTCGATCTACGTTCCCATCCTCACCTATGGTCATGAGCTTTGGGTCATGACCGAAAGGATAAGATCACGGGTACAAGCGGCCCAAATGAGTTTGGGTCTCTCCCTTAGAGATAGGGTGAGAAGCTCTGCCATCCGGGAGGAACTCAA
Organism: Nerophis ophidion; assembly: GCF_033978795.1. NCBI lineage: Eukaryota > Metazoa > Chordata > Actinopteri > Syngnathiformes > Syngnathidae > Nerophis > Nerophis ophidion. The sequence goes on from NC_084617.1 coordinate 75,868,351, forward strand.
AGTAAAGCCGCTGCTACTCCACATGGAGAGGAGCCAGATGAGGTGGTTCGGGCATCTGGTCAGGATGCCACCCGAACGCCTCCCTAGGGAGGTGTTTAGGGCACGTCCAACCGGTAGGAGGCCACGGGGAAGACCCAGGACACGTTGGGAAGACTATGTCTCCCGGCTGGCCTGGTAACGCCTCGGGATCCCCCGGGAAGAGCTAGACGAAGTGGCTGGGGAGAGGGAAGTCTGGGTTTCCCTGCTTAGGCTGTTGCCCCCGCGACCCGACCTCGGATAAGCGGAAGAAGATGGATGGATGGATGGATGGAAATACATTTTAAAATATTCGGATTCTTGGCTCTGTCAGCCAAAAAGGTTCCCGACCCCTGGCTTAAAATGACCCAAATACGGTAAATATTCTACATACTACATATTGTTATGAATGTGTGTGTTTCTACATTATTATATACATGCTTGTAGTGTGTATATCAAACGTTGGAGGGTTTTGAAGTTGTTTTCCGGGGCTTTGAAGGCTATAATGGTGACTCCCGTTAGCCGCATCTTCCAAGTGTTTTTATCATCTTTAAAATCCTAAATGTCCTAATGTTTTACACCAGGGGTCGGGAAACTTTTTGGCTGAGAGAGCCATGAAAGCCAAATATTTCAAAATGTATTTCTTTAAGAGCCATATAACATTTTTCAACACTGAATACAACTAAATTCGTGCATTTTTAAGTATGACCAACATTTGTAGAGTATAATAAGTCTCTTATTCTTTTTAGCAACATTGTTATTCTAAAAGTTAACTAATAATAAATATAATACTTCTTACCATTAATGCGACATTGTGAACAGGTGCGGTAGAAAACGGATGGTTGGATTAAAATGCATGAGAATGTTTTATGATTTGAACGTTATTTTTGAAACTGTGATTACCAGCGGAATTATTTATTACTTATCGTGTTAAGCAATGTCAGCTAAGATTTATCTGAGGGCCAGGTGCAGTCATCCTGCTCCACAGCCATAGGTTCCCTACCCCTGGTTTAAGCATTAGACAACTTTTTACCTGCACTCTGCCTCCCGCTGTTTCCCACATCTACAAAGCAATTAGCTTCCGACTGCCACCTACTGATATGGAAGAGTATTACACGGTTACTCGGCATAGCTCGGTTAGGAGAGTGGCCGTGCTAGCAACCTGAGGGTTCCAGGTTCGATTCCCGCTTCCGCCATTCCGCTTTGATTCACTAGAGAAAAGCGCTATATAAATATAATTATCTGAGAGCCAGATGCAGTCTTCAAAAGAGCCAAATCTGGCTCTAGAGCCATAGGTTCCCTACCCCTGGTTTAAGCATTAGACACCTTTTTACCTGCACTCTGCCTCCCGCTGTTTCCCACATCTACAAAGCAACTAGCTACCGACTGCCACCTACTGATATGGAAGAGTATTACACGGTTACTCGGCATAGCTCGGTTAGGAGAGTGGCCGTGCTAGCAACCTGAGGGTTCCAGGTTCGATTCCCGCTCCCGCCATTCCGCTTTGAGTCACTAGAGAAAAGCGCTATATAAATATAATTATCTGAGAGCCATATGTAGTCATCAAAAGAGCCAAATCTGGCTCTAGAGCCATAGGTTCCCTACCCCTGGTTTAAGCATTAGACACCTTTTTACCTGCACTCTGCCTCCCGCTGTTTCCCACATCTACAAAGCAATTAGCTTCCGACTGCCACCTACTGATATGGAAGAGTATTACACGGTTACTCGGCATAGCTCGGTTAGGAGAGTGGCCGTGCTAGCAACCTGAGGGTTCCAGGTTCGATTCCCGCTTCCGCCTTTCTGTTTTGAGTCACGAGAGAAAAGCGCTATATAAATATAATTATCTGAGAGCCATATGTAGTCATCAAAAGAGCCACATCTGGCTCTAGAGCCATAGGTTCCCTACCCCTGATATATACCAACATTGGTAAAATACAACATAGCAATAATGGTAAGTAAACATTGAGCACAACAGCAGGTCAAATTAAAGACCCTCATCTCTATATTTGAACCAGACCCCATGTTTGTATAATAGTTTAAATCCATTAATAATTTGGCATTGCTAGTGTCGTGAGTCTGGTTTGTTCCTTAGTTTTACTCTGCATTATTTAAACTAAACATTAAATAAACATACTGAAAGAACTGCTACTTGCCAAAAAAAGCAACTATAAAATAGATTCACTTTATTGCAGTTTAGTGGACCAAGTGTGTTACTGTACATTAAAGCAAGTAATGAGACTACATAATCAGTAGAAGCATTTAAGTATCACCTTAAAACTCATCTGTATACTCTAGCCTTTAAATGGACCTCCTTTTTAGACCAGTTGATCTGCCGCTTCTTTTCTTTCTCCTATGTCCCCCCCTCCCTTGTGGAGGGGGTCCGGTCCGATGACCACGGATGAAGTACTGGCTGTCCAGAGTCGAGACCCAGGATGGACCGCTCGCCTGTGTATCGGTTGGGGACATCTCTACGCCGCTGATCCGCCTCCGCTTGAGATGGTTTCCTGTGGACGGGACTCTCGCTGCTGTCTTGGATCCGCTTTGAACTGAACTCTGGCGGCTGTGTTGGAGCCACTATGAATTGAATTTTCACAGTATCATGTTAGACCCGCTCCACATCCATTGCTTTCGGTCCCCTAGAGGGGGGGGGGGGTTGCCCACATCTGAGGTCCTCTCCAAGGTTTCTCATAGTCAGCATTGTCACTGGCGTCCCACTGGATGTGAATTCTCCCTGCCCACTGGGTGTGAGTTTTCCTTGCCCTTTTGTGGGTTCTTCCGAGGATGTCGTAGTCGTAATGATTTATGTAATGAGACTACATAATCAGTAGAAGCATTTAAGTCTCACCTTAAAACTCATCTGTATACTCTAGCCTTTAAATGGACCTCCTTTTTAGACCAGTTGATCTGTCGCTTCTTTTCTTTCTCCTATGTCCCCCCCTCCCTTGTGGAGGGGGTCCGGTCCGATGACCATGGATGAAGTACTGGCTGTCCAGAGTCGAGACCCAGGATGGACCGCTCGCCTGTGTATCGGTTGGGGACATCTCTACGCTGGTGATCCGCCTCCGCTTGAGATGGTTTCCTGTGGACGGGACTCTCGCTGCTGTCTTGGATCCGCTTTGAACTGAACTCTCGCGGCTGTGTTGGAGCCACTACGAATTGAACTTTCACAGTATCATGTTAGACCCGCTCGACATCCATTACTTTCGGTCCCCTAGAGGGGGGGGTTGCCCACATCTGAGGTCCTCTCCAAGGTTTCTCATAGTCAGCATTGTCACTGGCGTCCCACTGGATGTGAATTCTCCCTGCCCACTGGGTGTGAGTTTTCCTTGCCCTTTTGTGGGTTCTTCCGAGGATGTTGTAGTCGTAAAGATTTGTGCAGTCCTTTGAGACATTTGTGATTTGGGGCTATATAAATAAACATTGATTGATTGATTGATAATCATTCATAAGACCAAAAATCTCAAATTAAATCTCAACAGTCCTTATTGCTTCAAGGCATTCTCTGTGATAATAAACAATACGATAATCCGCAAACTGACAAACTGCTTCACTGAAAGGCTCGGATACAAGTCTTGCTACAAATATCATGACACTCTGTGTGAAATGCAGCTGATGAGCATGGAGGCCTTGAGACGGGGAATGCAAACAGTAGCTTGGCACAGAGTTCTGTTTATGTTCTCTCATTCACTGTATTTTCTTTATTGACTCAGCGACCGTCCTTGCGCTTGAGCTGTGTTTGTCAGTGTGTGTGTGTGTGTGTGTGTGTGTAGGGGGGTTGTAATTTTAATCACGTTCCACAGCATGGTTTTAGTCCTGTTGGCACTCGGGTGTGTGCCCTCATTTCAGATCCACTGCTCTGATGTGCGGAAGGGAAGCAGATGAGGTTTACATTGTTTGTTATATGCATGAGAACACAGAATAAAAAATGAGGATCTTGTTGCTGTCCGGACTGGAGAGACAAGGCACAGAGTAAAATAATAGACGGTGACATTATGTCATATGCTAGATTTCACTGTGGCTGACAAGAGTTTGTCAGCTTTGCTGCGGTGGCTGTCTTAGATATGTCCTACAGTATTACTGACTGTCTGCAGCACGTTATATTTCTAACACATGCTCTTTCTATGGAGCACACGGACGCAACATTGACTTTCACAGGCCATTAAAGGATTCATAAAGTGAGAACCATTAGAGCTGACGAGAGGTCAAGACTGTTACAACAGATATTTAGATTAGATTACATTAGATTAGATAGTACTTTATTTATTCCTTCAGGAAAATTAAAATTTTCAGCACAATCCCATTCAAGTTTAGACAAACATTACAGGGAGACAGAACAGGATCGCTGACGGGTCTGTCGGCTTCCAGCGCCCCTTACAAAAAAGATGAGATACAGGTAAAAAATTAAAAAAATCGGTCTTAGCCTGGGCCCTGGAGAGGGGGTGCAGACTGAGGCCTCTTACATGTGTGTAAGAGGGAAACATCAAACATCAAAGAACACAGAGGACATTAAAGACATTAAAGCAGCAGATACAAGCAGACATTTCTACATACAGCTATGAATAAAAACTAAAAGAAACATATGCACTGTGGTGGCCTCTGCGGTGTTCCACGCCATCGTCCGCTGGGGTGGAGGGAGCATGGCCAGAGACAGGAGCAGACCCAACAAAGCAACCAAGACAGCAGACTCCACTCTCGGCCAGTGTCCAGTCGGCATGGATGAGAGAGGATACGTCCAAGGTGACTGAGGTGTCCGCCTCGAAAATCCAACTAGTGTGGCATCACAGCAGCAATTCAGCAGGTAACTAATCAGTTATTTCGACAGAGAAATCCAAACAAGAAACACAAACCTCTTGTATTTATCATGATATAGTCTGGTTTGTTGATTTCACCTATTTGGGTCAAACTATTTTTTGCGAACCAGTAATTATAGTCTGGAAATGTGGTGTTGTTGTTGAGTGTCGTTGCTGTGTAGAGCTCGACGGGGTAACCATGTAATACTATTCCATATCAGTAGGTGGCAGCTGGTAGCAAATTGCTTTGTAGATGTCAGAAACAGCAGGAGGCAGGGTGTAATCCTTAAAGGGGAACATTATCAGCAGACCTATGTAAGCGTCAATATATACCTTGATGGTGCAGAAAAAAGACCATCTATTTTTTTAACCGATTTCCGAACTCTAAATGGGTGAATTTTGGCGAATTAAACGCCTTTCTGTTTATCGCGCTGGAAGCGATGACGTCAGAATGTGACGTCGCCGAGGTAACACAGCCACCATTTTCATTTTCAACACATTACAAACACCGGGTCTCAGCTCTGTTATTTTCCGTTTTTTCGACTATTTTTTGGAACCTTGGAGACATCATGCCTCGTCGGTGTGTTGTCGGAGGGTGTAACAACACTAACAGGGAGGGATTCAAGTTGCACCACCGGCCTGAAGATGCCAAAGTGTCTGCCGCCAGACCCCCATTGAATGTGCCAGAGTGTCTCCACATTTGACCGGCGATGACAGACATGGCACAGAGTTGTATGGATAACCTGCAGATGCATTTGCAACGATAGTCAACGAAATCACAAAGGTGAGTTTTGTTGATGTTGACTGCCAGCTAATCGATGCTAACATGCTACGCTAATCGATGCTAACATGCTATTTACCGGCGGTGCTAAAGCAGACATGGCACAGAGATGTATGGATAACCTGCAGATGCATTTGCAACTATATTACGTTTCCTTCCACCCACATTTAATGCGAAACAAACACTTACCAATCGACGGATTTAAGTTGCTCCAGTGTCAAAAGATGCGAAAGTCCTGATCGTTTGGTCCGCACATTTTACCGGCGATGCTAACGCAGCTATTCGGCCATGCTATGGCTATGAATAGTGTCAATAGCTATTCGCTCAATAGCTTCAGTTTCTTCTTCAATATTTTCAAACTCCAACCGTCTGTTTCAATACATGCGTAATCTGTTGAATCGCTTAAGTCGCTGAAATCCGAGTTTGAATCCGAGCTAATGTCGCTATATCTTGCTGTGGTATTCCCATTGTTTGTTTACATTGGCAGCACTGTGTGACGTCACAGGGAAATGGCCAGTGTCTTCGCAGAGAGCGAAAATAAGGCACTTTAAAGCTTTATTTAGGGATATTCCGAGACCGGTAAAATAAAAATAAAAAACTTCAAAAAATACAACAAGCCACTGGGAACTGATTTTTAATGTTTTTAACCCTTTTGAAATTGTGATAATGTTCCCCTTTAAACCAGGAATAAGCAAAAGGTGAGTGCCCCTAAGAGAAGGCATTGAAGCTTAGGGAAGGCTATGCAAAACCAAATTAAAACTGAACCGGCTACAAAGTAAACAAAATCAGAATGCTGGACGACAGCAAAGACTTACTTATTTTGGAGCAAACGCGGCGTCAACAATGTTCATCCGAACATGACGTGACAATCAACAAACCCACAAAGAAGGATAAAAACTACTGAAATATTCATGATTGCTAAAACAAAGTAGATGTGGGATATATCGCTCAAAGGAAGACATGAAACTGCTACAGGAAAATACCACAAAAAGACACCAAAAAAGGAGCGCAAGACAAGAACTAAAACACACAGGAAAAAAGCAAAAAACTCATTAGTCACGGCGTGGTGGTGACAGTACACCTACTTTGAGACAAGAGCTATAGTGATGCATGCTTGGTTATGCATCAAAGTCATACCCAACATTTACGACGTCGTAAATGAATTGATTAACGTGGACCCCGACTTAAACAAGTTGAAAAACTTATTGGGGTGTTACCATTTAGTGGTCAATTGTACGGAATATGTACTGTACTGTGCAATCTACTAATAAAAGTATCAATCAATCAATCAAAGTCATTTTACAGTCAACTGAGTTTCGTTTTTTTTAATGATTTCTACTGGTGGTGTTCCTCCGGATTTTTTCAACACGAAAAAATCCGCCGTGTTTGACCTCTCCCCCAACTAGCAACAGTTTAACATCCATCCATCCATCTATCATCTTCCGCTTATCCGAGGTCGGGTCGCGGGGGCAGCAGCCTAAGCAGGGAAGCCCAGACTTCCCTCTCCCCAGCCACTTCGTCTAGCTCTTCCCGGGGGATCCCGAGGCGTTCCCAGGCCAGCCGGGAGACATAGTCTTCCCAACGTGTCCTGGGTCTTCCTACCGGTTGGACGTGCCCTAAACACCTCCCTAGGGAGGCGTTCGGGTGGCATCCTGACCAGATGCCCGAACCACCTCATCTGTCTCCTCTCCATGTGGAGGAGCAGCGGCTTTACTTTGAGTTCCTCCCGGATGGCAGAGCTTCTCACCCTATCTCTAAGGGAGAGACCCGCCACCTAGTGGAGGAAACTCATTTGGGCCGCTTGTACCCGTGATCTTATCCTTTCGGTCATGACCCAAAGCTCATGACCATAGGTGAGGATGGGAACGTAGATCGACCGGTAAATTGAGAGCTTTGCCTTCCGGCTCAGCTCCTTCTTCACCACAACGGATCGGTACAACGTCCGCATTACTGAAGACGCCGCACCGATCCGCCTGTCGATCTCACGATCCACTCTTCCCCCACTCGTGAACAAGACTCCTAGGTACTTGAACTCCTCCACTTGGGGCAGGGTCTCCTCCCCAACCCGGAGATGGCACTCCACAGTTTAACATGTAAAATGTTAAACTGCCTTGCATTCAGTGTAATAGCCGCAGGGACGGCGTGGCGCAGTGGGGAGAGTGGCCGTGCGCAACCCGAGCGTCCCTGGTTCAATTCCCACCTAGTACCAACCTCGTCACGTCCGTTGTGTCCTGAGCAAGACACTTCACCCTTGCTCCTGATGTGTGCTGGTTGGCGCCTTGCATGGCAGCTCCCTCCATCAGTGTGTGAATGTGTGTGTGAATGGGTGAATGTGGAAGTAGTGTCAAAGCGCTTTGAGTACCTTGAAGGTAGAAAAGCGCTATACAAGTACAACCCATTTATCATTTATTTATCATTTATATTATGCGAGTGGGCCTGCACGCTGTTTGTGTGGAGGAAATGCGGACGTGATGACAGGTTGTAGAGAATGCTAAAGGGCAATATTGTTGTCCGGGTGGAAATCTGGAGAATGCTTGCCCCGGGAGATTTTCGGGAGGGGCACTGAACTTCAGGAGGATTGGCAAGTGTAAGAAAAATTGCACCGCTGCTGTGTAATAACGGCGGGCCAGCTGTAAATGTTAATTTGATATTGCCTTAAGGGCCAAATTAAATTACACGGCAGGCCAAATTTGGCCCGCGGGCCAGAGTTTGACACCCATGATTTAGAACATATTCAAAATGCTATGGCGTTCAAAAGACTCCGGCTTATTAGTGATTCCTAGAGCTCAAAAAAAGTCTGCGGGCTATAGAGCGTTTTCCGTTCGGGCTCCAGTACTCTGGAATGCCCTCCCGGTAACAGTTCGAGATGCTACCTCAGTAGAAGCATTTAAGTCTCACCTTAAAACTCATCTGTATACTCTAGCCTTTAAATAGACCTCCTTTTTAGACCAGTTGATCTGCCGCTTCTTTTCTTTCTCCTATGTCCCCCCCTCCCTTGTGGAGGGGGTCCGGTCCGATAACCATGGATGAAGTACTGGCTGTCCAGAGTCGAGACCCAGGATGGACCGCTCGTCGGGACCCAGGATGGACCGCTCGCCTGTATCGGTTGGGGACATCTCTACGCTGCTGATCCGCTTGAGATGGTTTCCTGTGGACGGGACTCTCGCGGCTTTCTTGGAGCCACTATGGATTGAACTTTCACAGTATCATGTTAGACCCGCTCGACATCCATTGCTTTCGGTCCCCTAGAGGGGGGGGGTTGCCCACATCTGAGGTCCTCTCCAAGGTTTCTCATAGTCAGCATTGTCACTGGCGTCCCACTGGATGTGAATTCTCCCTGCCCACTGGGTGTGAGTTTTCCTTGCCCTTTTGTGGGTTCTTCCGAGGATGTTGTAGTCGTAATGATTTGTGCAGTCCTTTGAGACATTTGTGATTTGGGGCTATATAAATAAACATTGATTGATGATTGATTGATTTTAGTACTCACTGAAAAAAAAAAAAAAATTAACACAAAGTAATCCAACAAAAAAAAAAGGAAATAGCTATCTGATCGAAGGGGCTATTTTGGCAAACAGCCTTTCAGTTTTGATGAGTAAAACAAGCACCGTTGACAAAGCACTTCCTGTGAGTAAATAAACAGAACGTGGCAGCTTCTCCTTGAGTTGTCAAGCAAATGTCATCCAGACCGTGAATGAAACAGACATGCCAACAGAAAAGGGAATAATTCCACATTGCATAACTACTCTCTCTGAATTCTTTCATCCTGGCCATGCTGTATTGTTACATAGCTGCCAAAACTATCACACCAAGCATAGAAAAAAGGCAGAAGTTGTTACTTGGCTCGGTCTCGCAAAATGACATTTCTTTCAGTATAATCACAAAGCGGGAAAACGATGATCAGTTTGCGGAAAGATAAATCAGCGCCACGTTTCGCATGAAATTATGCATGCGGAAAAGCTTAATCAGAGCAGTAGAAGGTCATGTTGACAACTGTTAGCACTAATTGCTTTAAAGGGGAACATTATCAGCAGACCTATGTAAGCGTCAATATATACCTTGATGGTGCAGAAAAAAGACCATCTATTTTTTTAACCGATTTCCGAACTCTAAATGGGTGAATTTTGGCGAATTAAACGCCTTTCTGTTTATCGCGCTGGAAGCGATGACGTCAGAATGTGACGTCGCCGAGGTAACACACCCACCATTTTCATTTTCAACACATTACAAACACCGAGTCTGTTATTTTCCGTTTTTTTGACTATTTTTTGGAACCTTGGAGACATCATGCCTCGTCGGTGTGTTGTCGGAGGGTGTAACAACACTAACAGGGAGGGATTCAAGTTGCACCACTGGCCCCAAGATGCCAAAGTGGCAAGATATCTGCCACCAGACCCCCTTTGAATGTGCCAGAGTGTCTCCATATTTTACCGGCGATGACAGACATGGCACAGAGATGTATGGATAACCTGCAGATGCATTTGCAACGATAAATTCAACGAAATCACAAAGGTGAGTTTTGTTGATGTTGACTTATGTGCTAATCAGACATATTTGGTTGCGGCGTGACTGCCAGCTAATCGATGCTAACATGCTACCCTAATCGATGTTAACATGCTATTTACCGGCGGTGCTAAAGCAGACATGGCACAGAGATGTATGGATAACCTGCAGATGCATTTGCAACTATAAAGTCAACGAAATCACAAAGGTGAGTTTTGTTGATGTTGACTTATGTGCTAATCAGACATATTTGGTTGCGGCGTGACTGCCAGCTAATCGATGCTAACATGCTACCCTAATGGACGCTAACATGCTATTTACCGGCGGTGCTAAGACAGACATGGCACAGAGATGTATGGATAACCTGCAGATGCATTTGCAACGTTAAAGTCAACGAAATCACAAAGGTGAGTTTTGTTGATGTTGACTGCCAGCTAATCGATACTAACATGCTATTTACCGGCGGTGCTAATGCAGACATGGCACAGAGATGTATGGATAACCTGCAGATGCATTTGCAACGATAAATTCAACGAAATCACAAAGGTGAGTTTTGTTGATGTTGACTTATGTGCTAATCAGACATATTTGGTTGCGGCGTGACTGCCAGCTAATCGATGCTAACATGCTACCCTAATGGACGCTAACATGCTATTTACCGGCGGTGCTAAAGCAGACATGGCACAGAGATGTATGGATAACCTGCAGATGCATTTGCAACGATAAATTCAACGAAATCACAAAGGTGAGTTTTGTTGATGTTGACTGCCAGCTAATCAATGCTAACATGCTACGCTAATCGATGCTAACATGCTATTTACCGGCGGTGCTAATGCAGACATGGAACAGAGATGTATGGATAACCTGCAGATGCATTTGCAAAGATAGTCAACGAAATCACAAAGGTGAGTTTTGTTGATGTTGACTTATGTGCTAATCAGACATATTTGGTTGCGGCGTGACTGCCAGCTAATCGATGCTAACATGCTACCCTAATCGACGCTAACATGCTATTTACCGGCGGTGCTAATGTAGACATGGCACAGAGATGTATGGATAACCTGCAGATGCATTTGCAACGATAAAATCAACGAAATCACAAAGGTGAGTTTTGTTGATGTTGACTGCCAGCTAATCGATGCTAACATGCTATGCTAATCGATGCTAACATGCTATTTACCGGCGGTGCTAATGCAGACATGGCACAGAGATGTATGGATAACCTGCAGATGCATTTGCAACTATATTACGTTTCCTTCCACCCGCATTTAATGCGAAACAAACACTTACCAATCGACGGATTTAAGTTGCTCCAGTGTCAAAAGATGCAAAAGTCCTGATCGTTTGGTCCGCACATTTTACCGGCGATGCTAACGCAGCTATTCGGCCATGCTATGGCTATGAATAGCGTCAACAGCTTCAGTTTCTTCTTCAATACTTTCATACTCCAACCATCGTAATCTGTTGAATCGCTTAAGTCGCTGAAATCCGAGTTTGAATCCGAGCTAATGTCGCTATATCTTGCTGTGGTATTCCCATTGTTTGTTTACATTGGCAGCACTGTGTGACGTCACAGGGAAATGGCCAGTGTCTTCGCAGAGAGCGAAAATAAGGCACTTTAAAGCTTTTTTTAGGGATATTCCGAGACCGGTAAAATTTTGAAAAAAACTTCAAAAAATACAACAAGCCACTGGGAACTGATTTTTATTGTTTTTAACCCTTTTGAAATTGTGATAATGTTCCCCTTTAACACAAGAGCAATCTTCAACCAAAACAGACTCTGGCACAAAGTCATGACTGCGTGAGTCATCGTATCGAAATGGAGTGAAGTGAATAAGTGAATTATATTTTATATAGCGCTTTTTCTCTGGTGACTCAAAGCGCTTTACATAGTGAAACCCAATATCTATTTTTTACATATAAACCAGTGTGGGTGGCACTGGGAGCAGGTGAGTAAAGTGTCTTGCCCAAGGACACAACGGCATTGACTAGGAAGGCGGAAGCGGGGATCGAACCTGCAACCCTCAAGTTGCTGGCACGGCCGCTCTACCAACCGAGCTATACCGCCCCTCATGAACTGCAGGATGTTTGCAACTTGTTATGTTTTGGTAATTGTGGAGAGGCAGAGCCGACGGTCCGACAGAGAGGCAGGCCATGCTGGAGCCCGGCCCAAGATGGCGGCGGAGAGGCGCGGATGGCGAGCGAGCGACGCCACAAACGAAATCAGTTGTGTGGATCGTGTACCTGTACACGATTAACGTATCTCCTCTTGCTGTATAAAAGGGGAGAAGGAGGAGAGAACGGGGCTGGTGGTGGTGCGCAGCGAGAGCAAACCAAACGAGGAAGGAACGAGAGAGACGACGACAACGAGAGCAGTAAGAGCGCGAGGCAGATGCAGACAACGGGAAGGCTAAAAAGCAACACGCAAAAGACTTTTGTTTATTGAAAAATAAAAGAAGTCTACACCTGCTCAAAAGGCATGTCCTTCCTTGGTGGTCCCTGGAACCCCGCAAGACGGCTTGAGTCTTCCACAGTAATGTTAGCTACATTTGTACCCTTTGAGCCTTGTTTTTATGATGGGACTTGACAGTACCGCAGTCAACCTAACACCGAGCAGATGTGTGTGATACAATGACTCATGAAAGTCCTTCAGGTCAGTAACGCAGACAAGTGGATCTTATTTGCTGTTAAGTGCAGACCTTGGTCTTTCAGAAATCTCACATCAATACATCCCTTTAAAAGTGCACACAACGCTAAAACGTTTGGTGTCAATCAAGTCTACAAATCTGAACAAAACACCCGCGCAAAAATATACGGAAAAAAAGTGATGTGAAGGATGAAGCATAGCACTTTTCTTTCTGCTCAATCAATGAAATACGTGCAAGAAAACCGGCAGGACTTGATGACTCGCTTAAAAAGTGGCCTGACAGTTCAAGTGTATTTTTACTATGAATCATTCAAAGTCCTTTTGCGCAAATCGTTCATGTTGAGTTTGTGAATTAAAGAGCTGGAAAGCACGAGTGTGATTACATTAAAGTCATCATCCAACATTGCTCTGCGACTACAGTGGATATGATTATGTTTAATAACACACATTCATCACACGGTTAAGGCGATAAGTTGCCAAAAAGAGGGACAAATTAGCAGTGAATAATTCTGGGGAAACCCTCAAACGACTCAGCTCTGAAACCGTTGCAGTCATGGAGACGGCATCTTCGTCTCAGCGTAATTACATCCTGCCCGTTCACCGCAATAAAAACACAGACAGGAAGATGTAAGGCGGCCTGGGATGACAAACAGGAAATGATTCGGGCTCCAGTACTCTGGAATGCCCTCCCGGTAACAGTTCGAGATGCCACCTCAGTAGAAGCATTTAAGTCTCACCTTAAAACTCATTTGTATACTCTAGCCTTTAAATAGACTCCCTTTTTAGACCAGTTGATCTGCCGTTTCTCTTCTTTTTCTTCTATGTCCCACTCTCCTTTGTGGAGGGAGTCCGGTCCGATCCGGTGGCCATGTACTGCTCGCCTTTGTATCGGCTGGGGACATCTCTGCGCTGCTGATCAGCCTCCGCTTGGGATGGTTTCCTACTGGCTCCGCTATGAACGGGACTCTCGCTGCTGTGTTGGATCCGCTTTGGACTGGACTCTCGCGACTGTGTTGGATCCATTATGGACTGGTCTCTCGCGACTGTGTTGGATCCATTATGGACTGGTCTCTCGCGACTGTGTTGGATCCATTATGGATTGATCTTTCACAGTATCATGTTCTCATATGTTCTCATAGTCATCAGTATCATCAGTATCACAGTATCATGTTCTCATAGTCATCATTGTCACCGATGTCCCACTGGGTGTGAGTTTTCCTTGCCCTTATGTGGGCCTACCGAGGATGTCGTAGTGGTTTGTGCAGCCCTTTGAGACACTTGTGATTTAGGGCTATATAAGTAAACATTGATTGATTGATTGAAACAGGAAATGGATATAAATATACGGTGTCTACTTGTAACAAGCTGCTTTGATGTGTCACTTCATATGTGACAGAGACGTGCAGTTTAAAGTCCTACTGAAAGCCACTACTAGCCACCACACAGTCTGATAGTTTATATATCAATGATGAAATATTAACATTGCAACACATGCCAATACGGCCTTTTTAGTTTAATAAATTGCAATTTTTAATTTTGCGCCGAAATATCCTGCTGAAACGTCTCGGTATGATGACGTCACGGATTGTCGAGGATATTTTGTTCCATCATCTGTTTTCATCGCGAAATTCCACAGTATTCTGGACATCTGTGTTGCTGAATCTATTGCCATTTGTTCAATGGACAATAGAGACGTCAAAGAAGAAAGCTGTAGGTGGGAAGCGGTGTATTGCGGTCGGCTTTGGCAACACAAACACAGCCGGTGTTTCATTGTTTACATTCCCGAAAGATGACGGTGAAGCTTTACTATGGGACAGAGCGGTCAAGCGAACACGGTTGGATTGGACCACACACATAAAGTACAGTGTTTTATGCAGCGATCATTTCGAAAGATCGTGTTTCGAAGAGGGTCCCTTGCGAAGGGCAGAGATGGGCATCGACACCACCCATCGACTGGTGCTGAAGAAAGGTGCGGGGCCGACCTTCAGGTTGTACAGGTACGACCATATAATCTCACTAAAACACTAGTAACACAATAAGCAGGATTTTCCAGAATTATCGTAGTAAATGTGTCTAATAACATCTGAATCACTCCCCCTGCTCTTTAGTCTTTTTTTTTCTAGTCCTTCACTCTCACTTTCCTCATCCACGAATATTTCATCCTCGCTCAAATTGATGGGGAAATCGTCTCTTTCTCGGTCCGAATCGCTCTCGCTGCTGGTGGCCATGATTGTAAACAATGTTCAGATGTGAGGAGCTCCACAACCCGTGACCTCACGCGCACATCGTCTGCTACTTCCGGTACAGGCAAGGCTTTTTTATTAGCAACCAAAAGTTGCGAACTTTCTCGTCGATGTTTTCTACTAAATCCTTTCAGCAAAAATATGGGGAAATGATGAAGTATGACACATAGAATGGAGCTGCTATCCCCGTTTAAATAAGAACATCTCATTTCAGTAGGCCTTTATAAACTTCTACTCTATGCCTAAACTCATGCTCATCATGCATATAAAAAAAACTGCAATCTACTTTAAGAATACACATTTGTACGTGTTTACAGAAGTTTTTTATTCAAGAGAAGAAGTATTGCTTCCCGGAGGAAGACCCTAATTCAGTTCGATGAAAATCATTGCATAAAAAGTACAATTTATATTTGGTCGATAAATAACAACAATATTCAAATAGAATTTTGCTAAGAGCAAGATGCAGTACATTTCAAACTATCGATCCATCCATTTCCTACCGCTTGTCCCTTTTTGGGGTCACGTGGGGGGCTGGAGCCTATCTCAGCTGCATTTGGGCGGAAGGCAGCGCACACCCTGGACAAGTCGTCACCTCATCGCAGGGCCAACACAGATAGACAGACAACATTCACACACTAGGGACCATTTAGTGTTGCCAATCAACCTATCCCCAGGTGCATGTCTTTGGAGGTGGGAGGGGCCTATCCCCAGGTGCATGTCTTTGGAGGTGGGAGGAGCCTATCCCCAGGTGCATGTCTTTGGAGGTGGGAGGGGCCTATCCCCAGGTGCATGTCTTTGGAGGTGGGAGGGGTCTATCCCCAGTTGCATGTCTTTGGAGGTGGGAGGAGCCTATCCCCAGGTGCATGTCTTTGGAGGTGGGAGGGGCCTATCCCCAGGTGCATGTCGTTGGAGGTGGGAGGAGCCTATCCCCAGGTGCATGTCTTTGGAGGTGGGAGGGGCCTATACCCAGGTGCATGTCGTTGGAGGTGGGAGGGGCCTATCCCCAGGTGCATGTCTTTGGAGGTGGGAGGGGCCTATCCCCAGGTGCATGTCTTTGGAGGTGGGAGGGGTCTATCCCCAGGTGCATGTCTTTGGAGGTGGGAGGAGCCTATCCCCAGGTGCATGTCTTTGGAGGTGGGAGGGGCCTATCCCCAGGTGCATGTCTTTGGAGGTGGGAGGGGCCTATCCCCAGGTGCATGTCCGGAGAGAACCCTTGCAGTCACGGGGAGAACATGCAAACTCCACACAAAAAGATCCCGAGCCCGGGATTGAACCCAGGACTACTAGTTTATTTAATCACATAAAAGAAAACCTTGTTTTGAATAATCTCTGTCATTTGTATTCAATGTTGGTTTTTTTCTTTAATTTGGGGGAAAAATTGGGAAAAAAATCGTAAATTGATCATTTTGAAGTGAAGTGAATTATATTTATATAGCGCTTTTCTCCAGTGACTCAAAGTGCTTTACATCGTGAAACCCAATATCTAAGTTACATTTAAACCAGTGTGGGTGGCACTGGGAGCAGGTGGGTAAAGTGTCTTGCCCAAGGACACAACGGCAGTGACTAGGATGGCGGAAGCGGGAATCGAACCTGCAACCCTCAAGTTGCTGGTACGGCCGCTCTACCAACCGAGCTATGCCGCCCCACATTCTGGGAAAAGATTGGAGATTTGACTTTAAGTCCATATGGCCCAGGGCAGAAATCAAAGTGTGTGTGTTCATACTCTGACTGTAATCACCTGTCAGCCTTTACAGATGAATGTTATTACCCTTAAGTGATGGTCGGCACAAATAAATCAGCATGTGTTACAGTGCACTGGAACATTTCTGAGGGTGTATTTGGGTCATTAGAGAATGACTGATATTGTTGTACAAGAAATCCTCTGTACTGTCTGTGATCATGCAAGTATCAGCCACATTGTGGCCAACAGTACATGACAGTCGGGGGACATCCCACTAGCATTATAGACATCTGCAGATAGGATGCAAAAGTAAATGAGAATCCGAAAGTTTGCTTTTAATTCAAGCTTAATTTGTTTTTCAGTGTC
Source organism: Nerophis ophidion (assembly GCF_033978795.1). Lineage (NCBI taxonomy): Eukaryota > Metazoa > Chordata > Actinopteri > Syngnathiformes > Syngnathidae > Nerophis > Nerophis ophidion. The sequence continues at coordinate 75,885,374 of NC_084617.1, forward strand.
GATGTATGATCCACAACACTATAACCGTTGGGAAAGGAGCAAACGTAATTAAAACTAGTACCACAAATCCCCTAAGGTGCATACACAATAATATAGTAATATAAATAGTAAAACAGATTAAAAAAGAAGATATATATCTATATATATGTACACAAACATGCATATATTCATACATATGCATATAAATAAATATACACATATACATACACATATATACATATACACACACATATATACATATATATACATATACACACACATATACACATATGTATACATGTACACATACATATACACACACATATACATATGTATACATGTACACATACATATACACACACATATATACATATATATACATATACACATACATATACACACACATATATACATATATATAAATATACACATACATATACACACACATATATACATATATATATACATATACACATACATATACACACACATATATACATATATAAATATACACATACATATACACACACATATATACATATATATATACATATAGACAAATACATATACACACACATATATACATATATATAAATATACACATACATACACACACACATATATACATATATATATATATACATATATACACATACATATACACACACATATATACATATATATAAATATACACATACATATACACACACATATATACATATATATATACATATATACACATACATATACACACATATATACATATATACATATACACACACATATATACATATATATATATACACATACATATACACACACATATATACATATATATATACATATACACATACATATACACACACATATATACATATACACATACATATACACACATATTTATACATATATATACACATATACACATACATATATAAATGCATACATATACATACATATATACACATTGACACATATACATATACACACATACACATATATATATATACACACACATATATACATATATACACATATATACATATATACACATACATACATATACATACATATATACACATTGACACATATACATATATATATATATATATATATATATACACACACATATATACATATATACACATATACATACATCTACACACATCTACATACATATACATACATAGATATACACATATATGTTTTGCATGTTGTAAGGGTTTGATTGTAAGCAGCAGCAGACTGGCCTAGTAATAAAATTAGCAGTCAATATTTGTTTCCACATAGAATGGTGACTATATGCCTGTAGGTACAAAAAACATCTGCTGTTTTATGTTAATTTTGCTGTTAAAATCTTACTCGTAAAGTGTAATTTTTGTTATCCCGTCAACGGGCTTTTTTATTGTATGTTAGTAATAATGTAACGGCCTCAGAGCCAACTTTTATCCTGTATGATTGTTTTGCTTTTTTCAGTTCATACCAAACTGTACTGTTGATTTAACATATTTCCTACATTGATATTCACTTAGTGTGTATCTTAATTTACTTTGACTAATTTGCTTGGTTTTAGAGTGTCTTCATTGTGGAGACAATCAAACAACCATTAGTGGGAAGTAGTCATAACAGATCTTTATGCTCTAATATCGATTCTAAAATCAAAATACTCTTATTTTTGATACTTTAGTTTTTTGACATAATATTTATAATGAACAGGAACACAACATAAAGTAATGTTCGTAAGATCTTGTCTAAAACTTTTTCTTCGCCGAGGTCAGTATACATCATGCGTAAGCGCAGCGGCACGTTGTCATTCAGTCTGTGATTTGTTTATTTGAAAAAATGACTGGCAATTAAAATGAGTCACTCAGTAAAATCAAACAGCAAGTGTATGCAGCCTTTTATTGTAGGCTATTTGACGACACCATATACGGAATTGGATATAAATAAGAGAATGCATTCAGTGCAAAATAAAGCCGTCATTTTTTTGGTCCTACGATTTTATATTATTTGAAAATGATTCGCAAAGAGCAGCAACACTTAAAATACACTACTTGCTACATTTGACCATATATAGGTAAATTTGCACAACTTATCAGTATCGGATCGGAATTTCCTAAATTTATCCCTGTATCGATACGTGTAGGATTGAAAATCAGTGGTATCACACAATGTGAGAAGTTTTTGGAAATCTCTAATCTAAAAGGAGTATTTATCTGTCTGCCAAACTAAACTTCTACATTCAGGATAGGCAGAATAAAATGTGTAAATAAATCAAGAATGTACGTAAAAGCCAAAATTTTAAAATAGAGCAGAATAATGTATGATGTACCAAGAAATAATGTATGATGCACCAAGAAAAATATAACTAGGGGTGCAACGATAACAGCATATTGATAAACATCAGTAAAACTTCTCTTGGTTAGTAATAACGTTTTCAATTCAAACAGTTGTAAAGGCATGATTGACAACACTTTGACAAAGTCACTGCTTTCACTGAAGAAGCAAGCTAGCTAGCCTAAATGCTAACATGAAAATAAGAAACATTACCATCTTTCTACATTCTCTAATCTAAATGTAAATACACACATTACTGTCGGAACCACTGAGATATCAACTGTGCACAAAAAAAACCTACAAACTGTGCTCGCTAGGCAGAGAAATTGATCGATACTCGAAGCAATTATGACAACAAGAAGTGAATTAGCGTGTACACACAGCTAGCTGGCATGTTGTTTACCACTTCTTCCATGTATATGTTAGTATCATCCATTAAAGGGGAACATTATCAGCAGACCTATGTAAGCGTCAATATATACCTTGATGGTGCAGAAAAAAGACCATCTATTTTTTTAACCGATTTCCGAACTCTAAATGGGTGAATTTTGGCGAATTAAACGCCTTTCTGTTTATCGCGCTGGAGGCGATGACGTCAGAATGTGACGTCGCCGAGATAACACATCCGCCATTTTCATTTTCAACACATTACAAACACCGGGTCTCAGCTCTGTTATTTTCCGTTTTTTTGACTATTTTTTGGAACCTTGGAGACATCATGCCTCGACGGTGTGTTGTCGGAGGTTGTAACAACACTAACAGGGAGGGATTCAAGTTGCACCACTGGCCCCAAGATGCCAAAGTGTCTGCCGCCAGACCCCCATTGAATGTACCAGAGTGTCTCCACATTTGACCGGCGATGCTAAGACAGACATGGCACAGAGATGTATGGATAACCTGCAGATGCATTTGCAACTATAAAGTCAACGAAATCACAAAGGTGAGTTTTGTTGATGTTGACTGCCAGCTAATCGATGCTAACATGCGACGCTAATCGATGCTAACATGTTATTTACCGGCGGTGCTAAAGCAGACATGGCACAGAGATGTATGGATAACCTGCAGATGCATTTGCAACTATAAAGTCAACGAAATCACAAAGGTGAGTTTTGTTGATGTTGACTGCCAGCTAATCGATGCTAACATGCGACGCTAATCGATGCTAACATGCTATTTACCGGCGATGCTAAAACAGACATGGCACAGGGATGTATGGATAACCTGCAGATGCATTTGCAACTATAAAGTCAACGAAATCACAAAGGTGAGTTTGTTGATGTTGACTGCCAGCTAATCGATGCTAACATGCGACGCTAATCGATGCTAACATGCTATTTACCGGCGATGCTAAAACAGACATGGCACAGAGATGTATGGATAACCTGCAGATGCATTTGCAACGATAAATTCAACAAAATCACAAAGGTGAGTTTTGTTGATGTTGACTTATGTGCTAATCAGACATATTTGGTTGCGGCGTGACTGCCAGCTAATCGATGCTAACATGCTACGCTAATCGACGCTAACATGCTATTTACCGGCGGTGCTAAGGCAGACATGGCACAGAGATGTATGGATAACCTGCAGATGCATTTGCAACTATAAAGTCAACAAAATCACAAAGGTGAGTTTTGCTGATGTTGACTGCCAGCTAATCGATGCTAACATGCGACGCTAATCGATGCTAACATGTTATTTACCGGCGGTGCTAAAGCAGACATGGCACAGAGATGTATGGATAACCTGCAGATGCATTTGCAACTATAAAGTCAACGAAATCACAAAGGTGAGTTTTGTTGATGTTGACTTATGTGCTAATCAGACATATTTGGTTGCGGCGTGACTGCCAGCTAATCGATGCTAACATGCTACGCTAATCGACGCTAACATGCTATTTACCGGCGGTGCTAATGCAGACATCGCACAGAGATGTATGGATAACCTGCAGATGCATTTGCAACTATAGTCAACGAAATCACAAAGGTGAGTTTTGTTGATGTTGACTGCCAGCTAATCGATGCTAACATGCTACGCTAACCGATGCTAACATGCTATTTACCGGTGGTGCTAAAGCAGACATGGAACAGAGATGTATGGATAACCTGTACATGCATTTGCAACTATATTACGTTTCCTTCCACCCACATTTAATGCAAAACAAACACTTACCAATCGACGGATTTAAGTTGCTCCAGTGTCAAAAGATGCGAAAGTCCTGATCGTTTGGTCCGCACATTTTACCGGCGATGCTAACGCAGCTATTCAGCCATGCTATGGCTATGAATAGCGTCAATAGCTATTCGCTCAATAGCTTCAGTTTCTTCTTCTATATTTTCATACTCCAACCATCGTAATCTGTTGAATCGCTTAAATCGCTGAAATCCGAGTTTGAATCCGAGCTAATGTCGCTATATCTTGCTGTGGTATTCCCATTGTTTGTTTACATTGGCAGCACTGTGTGACGTCACAGGGAAATGGCCAGTGTCTTCGCAGAGAGCCGAAAATAAGGCACTTTAAAGCTTTATTTAGGGATATTCCGAGACCGGTAAAATTTTGAAAAAAACTTCAAAAAATTCAACAAGCCACTGGGAACTGATTTTTATTGTTTTTAACCCTTTTGAAATTGTGATAATGTTCCCCTTTAAACCTTTGTCTTGTCCTGTGTTCCAGGGCATGTTGTTTACCACTTCGTCCATGTATATGTTAGCATCATCCATTAAACCTTCGTCTTGTCCTGTGTTCGAGGCTACAGGAGCTCATGTCAATGTGAGTTTCCTGGTGTGTGTGAGATGTCATAACTGTACTTCATGACCCAAAGTCTAAATCGTTGTATTCTAGGAGGGTTAGCTCTGTTAGCATTTGCTGACCTAATAAACTGATCACAGGCCCAGAGGCCATCTCCGGGTTGGGGAGGAGACCATGCCCCAAGTGGAGGAGTTCAAGTACCTAGGAGTCTTGTTCACGAGTGGGGGAAGAGTGGATCATGAGATCGACAGGCGGATCGGTGCGGCGTCTTCAGTAATGCGGACGTTGTACCGATCCGTTGTGGTGGAGAAAGAGCTGAGCCGGAAGGCAAAGCTCTCAATTTACCGGTCGATCTACGTTCCCATCCTCACCTATGGTCATGAGCTTTGGGTCACGACCAAAAGGATAAGATCACGGGTACAAGCGGCCCAAATGAGTTTCCAGGTCTCTCCCTTAGAGATAGGGTGAGAAGCTCTGCCATCCGGGATGAACTCAAAGTAAAGCCGCTGCTCCTCCACATCGAGAGGAGCCAGATGAGGTGGTTCGGGCATCTGGTCAGGATGCCACCCGAACGCCTCCCTAGGGAGGTGTTTAGGGCACGTCCGACCGGTAGGAGGCCACGGGGAAGACCCAGGACACGTTGGGAAGACTATGTCTCCCGGCTGGCCTGGGAACGCCTCGGGATCCCCCGGGAAGAGCTAGACGAAGTGGCTGGGGAGAGGGAAGTCTGGGCTTCCCTGCTTAGGCTGCTTCCCCCGCGACCCGACCTCGGATAAGCGGAAGAAGATGGATGGATGGATGGAGAAAGTCTCGGAACCTTTCACAACCCTAAGTCAGTTGCCAAAGCTTATTTTTCCACTTGAGCATAACTTTGTTCTGTGGCAGTCATGGAACGTGATGCATCTGCCACATGTCTCTACTCTTCCCCCTCTTTCTGCAAGAGTACGGACCTGATACTCTCCGTCAGCGTCTGCTGACAGTTTTAGCTCCTTGTTGGGGTCACAGAGGGTAAACAAAGGGGTCAAAGTCAGGTCGTTCTCAAACCGATGGAAAGATATCTGCTGTTCACTGCTCCAGATTCACTGGTTCTGTTTTGAATTAAGATATCTCAGTGGCTTGTTCTTTTCTGCAAGTCCCGGGTTAAGACATTTCTATTGTTCCGTTGTCAATGATGTCTGCCCTCGAGACAAAGTTGAGTTTAACGCTGGCTGGTCTGCTTAGCAAAGCCACCTGAAGACCTTTTATGACGTCTATATCGGTTCCTGAACCACCTATGCAGAGTGATGCCATGTATTTGCCAATTACAGAAAGAGCTGTGCCACCCGGTCCAATTATTTATATAGCCCTAAATCATAAAGGTATGTTTGTTTCTGTTAGCTCTGAGTGGTAGTATTGTGGTATGTTTGTGTTGAAATAGCTGATACGTCTGCACCTGTGTCAATCATAAACCTGACTTTGTGCTCCGCATACCATGGATCTGTGCCGGCATCGAGTACTCCAAAAAACAAAGGATCTTCACAGCAGCTTGGACTGGCTTGCACCACATGCACTGATTTAGCTGTTTGACACAACTTACGAGAGGATTTAGTAGAGAACACTGATGAAAAAGTTTGCAACTTTTGGTGCTGATAAAAAAGCCTTGCCTGTACAGGAAGTAGCAGACGATGTGCGTGTGACATCACGGGTTGTGGAGCTCCTCACATCTGAACATTGTTTACAATCCACCAGCAGCGAGAGCAATTCGGACCGAGAAAGTGACGATTTCCCCATTAATTTGAGCGAAGATGAACGTTTCGTGGATGAGGAAAGTGAGAGTGGAGGAATAAAAAAAAAAAAAAACTATACAGTGGGAGTGATTTTAGCTGTTATTAGATAAATTTTCTGGGATGATTGAGTGTGTGAATGTTGTCTGTCTATCTGTGTTGGCCCTGCAATGAGGTGGTGACTTGTCCTGGCTGTACCCCACCTTCCGCCCATATGCATCTGAGATAGACTCCAGCACCCCCCCGCTATCCCAAAAAGGGACAATCGGTAGAAAATGGATGGATCGATAGTTTGAAATGTACTGCATCTTGCTCTTAGCAAAATTCGAATTTGAATATTGTTGTTCTTTATCGACCGAATATAAATTGTACTTTTTATGCAATGATTTTCATCGAACTGAATTAGGGTTTTCCTCCGGGAAGCAATACTTCTTTTTCTTGAATAAAAAAACTTGTGTAAACACGTACAAATGTGTATTCTTAAAGTAGATTGCAGTATTTTTTATATGCATGATGAGCATGAGTTTAGGCATAGAGTAGAAGTTTATAAAGGCCTACTGAAATGAGATGTTCTTATTTAAACGGGGATAGCAGCTCCATTCTATGTGTCATACTTCATCATTTCCCCATATTGACATATTTTTGCTGAAAGGATTTAGTAGAGAACATCCACGATAAAGTTTGCAACTTTTGGTCGCTAATAAAAAAGCCTTGCCTGTACCGGAAGTAGCAGACGATGTGCGCGTGACGTCACGGGTTGTGGAGCTCCTCACGTCTGAACATTGTTTACAATCATGGCCACCAGCAGCGAGAGCGATTCGGACCGAGAAAGTGATGATTTCCCCTTTAATTTGAGCGAAGATGAACGTTTCGTGGATGAGGAAAGTGAGAGTGAAGGACTAGAAAAAAAAAGACTAGAGAGCTGTGGGAGTGATTCAGATGTTGTTAGACACATTTACTAGGATAATTCAAGAAAATTCCTTATCTGCTTATTGTGTTACTAGTGTTTTAGTGAGATTATATGGTCGCAACCGTACAACCAGAAGGTCGGCCCCGCATCGTTCTTCAGCACCAGTCAACGGGTGGTGGCGATGCCTGTCTCTCTCCTTCGCAAGGGAAAGTCTTCGATACACGATCTTTCAAAATGATCACTGCATAATACACTGTACTTTGTGTGTGTGGTCCAATCTATCGTGTTCGCTTGACCGCTCTGTACCATAAGGTTTCACCATCATTTTTCGGGAATGTAAACAATGAAACACCGGCTGTGTTTGTGTTGCTTAAGGAGGCCGCAATACACCGCTTCCCACCTACAGCTTTCTTCTTTGACGTCTCCATTATTCATTGAAAACATTGCAAAAGATTCAGCAACACAGAGTCCAGAATACTGTGGAATTATGCGATGAATCAGACGACTTATAGCTGGGAACGGTGCTTTGACAAAATGTCCTCTACAATCCGTGACGTCATGCGGACGCGTCATTTAAAATTGCAATTTAGTTGCATGTGTTGCAATGTTAATATTTCATCATTGATATATAAACTATCAGACTGTGTGGTTGCTAGTAGTGGCTTTCAGTAGGCCTTTAAATATGCATAAAACAAATGTTTGCCTTTTTTAAGAAAATTCATGCATCATTGCCCTTTATGAAAATTATATGAGATGGCCCCGCCCCATCACAACTCTGGTCATAACCCCGTCATAGATGACAAATCTGTGAGAAACAGTTTATTAAAAGAAAAAGAAAAAAGAAACAGACAGGAGTTCATTTTCAGGCCTTCATTTGAACACTTGATTACACCCGAAGAAGCACAATTGTAACTAAAATGCTGCCGGCCTAATTCTGAGCACCAGATGGGAAAATATGGGCGGAGAAGGCAAAGCATCAATTCACAGCTTCTCTAACCATTACTGTCAGGATCCCTGTGGGCACTAAACTTAATTTCCCCGTGATACTCTATAGAGCTGTTTAGTGGCCAACAACAGATGATGAGCTCTGTAAAACAGGACCTTGAGGAAAAATAGCAACCCTGTATTGCTACTCTTGCCTAGACTACAAAAAGATCTATAAAAGGCCAGGGATTTTAGAAAAAAAATAAACAATAACATTGTCCGTCAGCGTCCTGCCCTTGACAAGGCTACTATATCCAAACATTAAATAATCGTAAATCCTTATTAGAGATTAGAGAAAGTCATTCCACGGAATAAAAACATCTAAATAAATCTGTAAATTCATGTTAAAAGCAGATGAACAGGAGGATTGTGGATTAACAAGAGGGGATTTGCGACTATGTCATTCACAGAGCAAATGGGGCGAATCAAAGATCTTATTAATACTGTGACAGATGGATGATTGTGTCAGTTTATTTTGTACTCACTTTGTTTGATATCCACCGGGATGCAGCAGAGGGTAATTGTTTTAGAGCACTGCTGTCAGGTGGAAATCATCTCTCTCAAGGAATTAACTCAAGAGCATCAGTAGCGCTTGCATATTTATTGAAAAAATTGTTTGGAGGGAACCAAACATACTATCAAAGACCTCCCCTATTTTAAATAAATGATAAATGGGTTGTACTTGTATAGCGCTAATTTGAGCGAAGATGAACGTTTCGTGGATGAGGAAAGTGAGAGTGGAGGAATAGACCAAAAAAAAAAAAAGACTATACAGAGGGAGTGATTTTAGCTGTTATTAGATACATTTACTGGGATAATTGAGTGTGTGAATGTGAGAGTGAATGTTGTCTGTCTATCCGAGTTGGCCCTGCGATAAGGTGGCGACTTGTCCAGGGTGTACCACGCCTTCCGCCCGATTGTAGCTGAGATAGGCGCCAGCGCCCCCCGCGACCCCAAAAAAGGGAATAAGCGGTAGGAAATGGATGGATGGATGTATAGCGGCCCTGCGATGAGGTGGCGACTTGTCCAGGGTGTACCCTGCCTTCCGCCCGATTGTAGCTGAGATAGGCACCAGCGCCCCCCGCGACCCCGAAAGGGAATAAGCGGTAGAAAATGGATGGATGGATGGATGTATAGCGCTTTAATACCTTCAAGGTACTCAAAGCGCTTTGACACTACTTCCACATTCACACACACATTCACACACTGATGGAGGGAGCTGCCATGCAAGGCGCTAACCTGCAAGCATCAGACCTCCCCTATTTTAAATAAATGATAAATGGGTTGTACTTGTATAGCGCTAATTTGAGCGAAGATGAACGTTTCGTGGATGAGGAAAGTGAGAGTGGAGGAATAGACCACAAAAAAAAAAAGACTATACAGAGGGAGTGATTTTAGCTGTTATTAGATAAATTTACTGGGATAATTGAGTGTGTGAATGTTGTCCGTCTATCCGTGTTGGCCCTGCGATAAGGTGGCGACTTGTCCAGGGTGTACCCCGCCTTCCGCCCGATTGTAGCTGAGATAGGCGCCAGCGCCCCCCGCGACCCCAAAAAAGGGAATAAGCGGTAGGAAATGGATGGATGGATGTGTAGCGCTTTTCTACCTTCAAGGTACTCAAAGCGCTTTGACACTACTTCCACATTCACACACTGATGGAGGGAGCTGACATGCAAGGCGCTAACCTGGGAGCATCAGGAGCAAGGGTGAAGTGTCTTGCTCAAGACACAACGGACGTGACGAGGTTGGTACTAGGTGGGGATTGAACCGGTGACCCTCGGGTTGTGCACTGCCACTCTACCACCTCGCCACGCCATCCCAGAAACAATCAAAATTAAGAAACAACTGAAATAGTTTGAATCGTTATTGTGCATTAAGAAATTTTTGCAGCAATAGTTCCAACTTGTAGCTCCGTTTCCGATTTTTACTGAACAATAGCGCCACGACGTCTTATCCACTGGTCTTTGTTGTGTTTTCTTGGAGAGGTGAAGTGTTCTTAAAGAAGCATATTTCAATAACAGAATAGGATGTGAGATCGACAGGCGGATCGGTGCGGCGTCTTCAGTAATGCGGACGTTGTACCGATCCGTTGTGGTGAAGAAGGAGCTGAGCCGGAAGGCAAAGCTCTCAATTTACCGGTCGATCTACGTTCCCATCCTCCCCTATGGTCATGAGCTTTGGGTCATGACCGAAAGGATAAGATCACGGGTACAAGCGGCCGAAATGAGTTTCCTCCGCCGTGTGGCGGGGCTCTCCCTTAGAGATAGGGTGAGAAGCTCTGCCATCCGGGAGGAACTCAAAGTAAAGCCGCTGCTCCTCCACATGGAGAGGAGCCAGATGAGGTGGTTCGGGCATCTGGTCAGGATGCCACCCGAACGCCTCCCTAGGGAGGTGTTTAGGGCACGTCCAGCCGGTAGGAGGCCACGGGGAAGACCCAGGACACGTTGGGAAGACTATGTCTCCCGGCTGGCCTGGGAACTCCTCGGGATCCCCCGGGAAGAGCTAGACGAAGTGGCTGGGGAGAGGGAAGTCTGGGTTTCCCTGCTTAGGCTGTTGCCCCCCGCGACCCGACCTCGGATAAGCGGAAGATGATGGATGGATGGATGGAAGAATAGGATGTTTTCAAGCTCTAGCCTGTCTTTGGCACAATCGCTATTCATTACTGCTGCAACCAAAGGCTGGGTTGTGCTTTATTTTGCATCGTTACACATCTTGTCCCTCAGTAAATGTAAACATCACTCCACCACCCCAAGTGGTCTTA